>NC_046158.1:69556185-69845283 GCF_011064425.1 Rattus rattus
ACAGATAGATGGCTTATATCCAAAATATACAAGAACTGAAAGAAGTTAGACAGCAGGAGGCAAATAACCCTGTTAAAAATGGGGTTCAGAGCTAAACAGAGAATTCACAGCTGAGGAATGCCGAATGGCTGAGAAACACCTAAAGAAATGTTCAACATCGTTAGTCATAAGGAAATGCAAATCAAAACAACCCTGAGATTTCACCTCACACCAGTGAGAATGGCTAAAGATCAAAACTCAGGTGACAGCAAATGCTGGCGAGGATGTGGAGAAAGGGAACACTCCTCCATTGTTGGTGGGGTTGCAGACTGCTGCAACCATTCTGAAATCAGTCTGAGGTTCCTCAGAAAAATTGGACATTGAACTGCCTGAGGATCCAGCTATACCTCTCCTGGGCATATACCCAAAAAAAGATGCCCCAACATATAAAAAGACACGTGCTCCACTATGTTCATCGTGGCCTTATTTATAATAGCTGAAGCTGGAAAGAACCCAGATGCCCTTCAACAGAGGAATGGATACAGAAAATGTGGTACATCTACACAATGGAATATTACTCAGCTATCAAAAACAATGACTTTTATGAAATTCGTAGGCAAATGGTTGGAACTGGAAACTATCATCCTGAGTGAGCTAACCCAATCACAGAAAGACATACATGGTATGTACTCATTGATAAGTGGCTATTAGCCCAAATGCTTGAATTACCCTAGATGCCTAGAACAAATGAAACTCAAGACGGATGATCAAAATGTGAATGCAGATCGCTCATGAGAGACACAGCCAGAATACAGCAAATACAGAGGCGTATGCCAGCAGGAAACCACTGAACTGAGAACAGGACCCCTGTTGAACAATCAGAGAAAGAACTGGAAGAGCTTGAAGGAGCTCGAGACCCCATATGTACAGCAATGCCAACCAACCAGAGTTTCAGGACTAAGCCACTACCCAAAGACTATACATGGACTGACCCTGGACTCTGACCTCGTAGGGTTGCAATGAATATCCTAGTAAGAGCACCAGTGGAAGGGGGAAGCCCTGGGTCCTGCTAAGACTGAACCCCTAGTGAACTAGACTGTTGGGGAGAGGGCAGCAATGGGGGGGGGTGGGAGGGAACACCCATAAGGAAGGGGAGGGGGGGGATGTTTACTTGAAACCGGAAAGGGAATAACATTAAATGTATATAAGAAATACTCAAGTTAATAAAAAAAAAAAATACTCAAGTTAATAATAATAAAAAAAAAATAAATTAAAAAAAAAAAAAAAAAAGAGGCATTTGGTTGGTAAATTTGTGACAACAGACAGATGATAGCTGCTAAAGATTTGGGAGACTAGACACCAAGTGTATTGGGGAGACCATGGCACAGACATACTTTATGATATCCACCTATATTTGGTATTTTCCTAAGTATACAAGATTGACTTCCATTATGTGTATTCAAAGCTGCCTGTGTGTTTTCAGATGCACCAAAGTGTTCAAAAACTGTACTAGTATAGTTCTACTTATGTAATGTTTTCGATTCTCGGTAGTGTATAATATTATTTGCCTAAAATTAATTTGAGACTTTTATTAATACTGAAGAAATTATCAGTGTCCTTTTATACATTGTGTCTTGATATATTTTTTCTTATTCCTTAAACACACAAGATTTTCATTATTTATTTATATCTTCTATGTCAACCACAACAATGATCAAGAGCAAATGCTCAAAGCCTAAAGCATGAGGATTCTTTGTGTTTTTGCCATGATACCTAACTTTTTTGACAATTCAAATTATATATTCATTTAATATAAAATAATCATATAGGATGCTTAGCTTAATTTGTCAAATAATATGCTAAATTCAGGCATAATATTGCTGATGGGCATAGAGTATTCTCCAATTTATTTTAGTTGACAATAGAAACATTATTACGCTATGTATGCCTCTCGAAGTGTAGAGTCCCTCAACAGTGAAATGAAAGAGCATCTGTAGATGTGTGACTTTCAAAAATTATGAGAATTAAATATTTCAGACTTGTTCTACCAATTTCTTTCTGGCTTCTACATTACTAAATTAATTAAATTAAATTATTAAATATGTGTATCATATGTATTGGGAATCTAATCTTCTTTTCTTTTTATAAAACTCTTGGATGTATTTCAAAATGTACATTAAATTTATTCTCCTGTCTGCTTGCTGTCTCTTCTCTACTGAGACAATATCATTGTCTGTGTCCATGTTTTATATTAGTGTGTGTAGCAATCATACAATGAGTAGTTTTTGTTATATTATGTATTCATAAATATATTTTCTTTACTGATATCATTCCTTACACCTTCTTTTATGTACAATGATTACACATACTTGTTCCCTTCTTCTCTGTAGAAACCCTCCTTCTACTTCTATGTAGTATGTATTCAATTTCACTCATTTAATTCTGGCCCTGCCTACTTATGATTGTTTTATCCTATCATATCATCCCTTTATACATTCATGAAAAACAAACAAATATATATTCAAATTACAAATATTTAAATGCAGAACTTGAATATGAGACATTACATTTAATGTTTGTATTTCAGACTTGTTAATATAAAATATAAAAATCAGTTTTATTCAACTTCTTATGAAGAATATAACTATATTCTTTACATTGAATGACATTTTATTCTTTTTTCAGTTTGTTTTATTAGATATATTTTTTATTTATATTTCAAATGTTATTTCCTTTCCTCATTTTCTGTCCATAAATCCTCATCCCCTCCTCATCCCCCATACGGGTTTTCCCACCCATCCATCCACTTACTGCCACCCCCCGACGTTCCCCTACATTGGGGGTCCAACCTTGGCAGGCAAAAGGGCTTCCCCTTCCACTTGTGTCCCAACAAGTCTATTCTCTGCTACCTTTGCAGTTGGAGTCCTGGGTCATTCCATGTACAGTCTTTTGGTAGTGGTTTAGTCCCTGGAAGCTCTAGTTGGTTGCCATTGTTGTTCTTATGGTGTTGCAAGCCCCTTCAGTTCTTTCAAATCTGCCTCTAATTCCCCCAAAGGGGGTCCTGTTCTCAGTTCTCAGGTTTGCTGCTAGCATTGACCTCTGTATTGGACATGCTCTGGATGTGTCTCTCAGGAGAGATCTATATCCGGTCCCTTCCAGCATACACTTTTTAGGTTCTTCAATCTTATCTAGTTTTGGTGACTGTATATATATATGGGCCACATGTGGGGCAGGCTCTAAATGGCCATTACTGTATTTGCTGCTCTAACATTTGCCTCCATATCCCCTCCTATGGATATTTTTCATTTGACATATATGTATTATCTGTCTGTGGACATCTATGCTGATTCTTATTCTTGCTGTTGAGAGCAGTGTATCAATAAACATACATGTGCAAGTATGTCTGCTGTAGGATATAGTTTGTTGGGTATATGCTTGGATATGGAGGGAAGTTGGGAGCCATGGAAGGAGTATGTGTGTTGTTTGCCAAGTAAATGCACACAGATATGTAATTACACATCAATAAAATCATATTTGCTCTCAAGATGTTTTAAAGATTACTGATATGATATTGAAGGACCCTAGTTCTTACTGAAGTGTAAGAGCTATTAAGACGTTTGGCCTGGTAGAAATTAGGTAGATTATGCAGTTCCTGTGAAGGACCCTAAGGGCTTTTGCCAGTTTTACACCCACTGCCTCGGGTCAAGATTATGCCAAGTACCAGCTTTGGGCCTCAGGTAAAGGCCAGGCCAAGTTCCATTCTCCACCCACAGTTCTCTGGAGGAGCAGGAACATTCTCGAAAAATCTGAAGAATGTACTGACATAGTCACATATACTGGGCCCAGATATAGTGCGAATGCATGTCATATGCTTGCCAGCCAATAGATTCAAAGGTCAATATGCTTAGCAAATTGCTTGCATATGCAACCTGTACCCGTAAAAAGTATAAAAACTGCTTATTTACAGCCATTCCGGGTCGCCTTCCAGTCACTCTCCACTAGGGGCTGATTGAAGGTCGACACCTACACACCTGAAAATAAACCTCTTGTGTTTGCATCGAACTCCAGTCTTGTATTTTGGGGGATCTCCCGGTAGTTAAGACTCACTCTGAGTCTTACAGTATCAATTTTCTTATATGCCTAATTATATACTTGTTTTTCTCTTGAGTGAAATCAATTTTATAGTAGAATTTATATATAAAATGTGTATATATATTCGTTTTACAAAGAAATTTATAGTTATATATATATTTTGTGAAAGTTTTCTCCTATCATCCTTTAATCAATTACAATATTCCTTTCTTCCAAAATCTTTACAGAAGATATTTTCTGTAGCATTCAATAGTCAAATTTATCCTTGCTATATTATTGGGTTTCTGCATCATTGAAGGCAAGCACTAGTTCTCATATTCACAATGATTTCTATTTTACATGAGAATGAAAACATTCTAATATTTCAACAGATGTTTCTTTCTCCTGAATGTTTGATAGGAATAGAAGGGAAAACAGTGGTCTTTGATGACACAATATTTTCAGATGATAGTTATAAGAACAAATAGTCTAAATATTGTATTTCAAACTATATGAGCCAATTCAGGATGAAATGCTAAAATAAAAGAAATCACTGTTCTTTTTAGAAGCTAAAAAGAACTGTTTCGAATGTCTAAATAAAACCCAAAATTTATCCATGCATAATATTAACTCTACAAATTGTAAAAGTATGTTTAATATCATAGATGAAGCCATAGATAAGCATTCATGAAAGACCTCAAAATACTATAATGTACAATGAGAAATTACTTAACTCCAAATTTTTGACAATTTTAATTATGTCTATCATTCTTAACACATGAGATCAAGTCATTATTTTTCTAATTGTGTCTAGGACATCCTTATTTCTCAGAGTATAGATTAGGGGGTTAAGCATGGGGATCACCACTGTGTAGAATACAGAGCCCACCTTGACTGTGAGCCTAGAATTCTTAGAGTTGGGCACACAAAAAAGGAATAAAATGGTACCATGGAAGATAGTGATGGCTGCTAGGTGGGATGCACAGGTGGAGAAAGCCTTGCGACGCCCACTGGCTGAATGCATCTTAAGGACAGTGACAACAATGAACAGGTAAGACAGCAGAATAATGAGTAATGTGCTGACAGCATTAAATGTAGCAAAAACAAATAGCAGTAATTGACTGATGCGAGTATCAGAGGAAGAAAGGGCTAGCAGTGAAGAGAATTCACAGAAGAAGTGATCAATTATATTGACAGTATGAAAAGATAATTGCACAGTAGAACATGTCAGTGTCAAGGAACATGTGAACCCCCATGTATAGGATCCCATCACCAGTGTGAAGCAGAGTTTCTGGGACATGACTGCTGTGTAAAGCAGAGGGTTGCAGATAGCCACAAATCGGTCATAGGCCATAACCACTAATAAAAAGGCTTCAGTTACTACAAAGATACAAAATAAAAAATATTGTACTATGCATTCTCTAAATGAAATGGTTCTGTCCTTTGCAACAAGATTCACCAGCATCTTGGGAGTAATGATAGAAGAATAGCAGAAATCCACAAAGGAGAGGTGGCTGAGAAAGAAGTACATGGGGGTGTGTAGTTTGGGATTAATTCTGATCACGAGGATCATGCCAATATTCCCAACCACAGTGATGCTGTAGATGATGAGAAATACTAAAAAGAGAGGGACTTTCAATTCAGGATAATCTGAGAAGCCCAAGAGGGTGAATATCATCTTACTATTGTTTCTCCCAGACAGCAACATTATGTGCCTGTTAGAGTTTGAAGATTAGCCCTGAAAATGAGAAAAAAAAAATAGAAATAGGTTAATTAGAAAACACATTTTTGCCTATGAAGCCTATAGGTAAAGTAAAGTATACATCATCTGCGTACGTATTTCTTAGACAATTTTTAAGAAGGATCTTGGCATAAACTAATAAAATCACCAAATTTTAATTTCTTTTTAAAATACATTGGATTAAAATGTAAGTCCTTGCCTTTTATTTCTGATTATACAATAATAAAATTGTTTTACACTTACTTTAAGTTAATTAGAGTTTTTATTATAATTCTCTATGTTCCAAATGATAGGGGTTATGCCAATGTAGTCACTGATTATCTTAAATTGGTATTCAGCACTACAAACTCTAAAATGATGAGCTATATTTCTGTCATATCTTTACATAGTCTTAACAGTTGTGTTGTGCTTCTTTTGTTATATCTTATCTTATGGCACTTTATTCTTTACTCTGATACTTAGTACAATTTAAAATTAGATGCATGCTTATCATTTTTTGTTAATATGCTCTTTACTTCAGATAGATCTAATTATTAATAATTGTACATCAAATAATAAAAGTAGAGCAGAAAATTTACTTCTTTTTAGTAGTATTTTACTTCTTTATAGTAATTGATAAGATTTAAGGCAGAAAAATTTGACTTTATCAATAGCATACATATAGGGACCACCTACATATTTATATCTACATCTCAGGTCATTACATAGCCACATATACACTTCCATACATCCTAACAATTCATGTTCTAGATCCTTAAAATGACATACTTCCTGTTTAATGATCTTCTTGTTGAGTGTTAGAAACTACTCTTGGGAAAATCAGAGCATTTATAATAGTAAATAGATATGCTTATACATTTACACTATTGCTAAGAACAAGCACAAGAAAATGGAAAGCAAGGGGATAGTCTCTTCTAAAAATAAGCTCTCATGAAGACTGACAAAAATATTGCATTTCTAAGTCAGTCTATCTGTTTGCTTGTCTTTTCACACTTTTTTCTGTCTTTCTAGTTTCCCTTCAAAATAGTTAATATTGTCATTCTGTCCCTCAATTATCTGAGGAGAAAAATGTAAAACAAACACTAACATTGCTTTATACAGGGTTTTATTTTTTATAAAATAGGTTGGTAACAAAAATAATACAAAATTTCTTCATCATATTATTTCCTTGGAGGTCAAACCTCAGATTCAGCCCTGTACAAGAATATCTACCTCTTTGCTTTCTCACAATATTCTTATGACCACACAGAGCATGAGATAATTTTAGATAATCCATTGACAAAGAGGTGAAAATATATGTAGAAATAAGTCATACATTTGTCCTTTCTGTTCTTATACTAATGAATTTGACTTAAGGCACCCTATTATTAAGGTAGGGATTCTAGTTGTCATAATGCATTCATTCACAGTGTGATTCATTTTACACAGTATTTCAAGTCACATAAGCCAGCATTGTAGAGAATGCAGTGGCTTCAGGAGAATAGTAGTTATTACATTGCTATAAAATGATATTACTCTTTCTTATACTCTTTTCTTATTTCTTGGTTCCCAAAACTCACAATTCTAGTGGAAACTGACACTTAACTCATAATTCTAATGGAAAATTGGTACTTTTGATATTTTTCTCTAGTGTAGACTGTTTGACATCAATTTGTTTGTTTAGTTAACATAAGCAAAGACCTTTTTTACGAAAATTTCCTTCTGTCTTCATCTCATCACCAAATCTGTTCTGATTGCACTACTCTCTGTCCAGTGTTCCTCTCCACTTTCAAATAATATGGGTTTTACTACCCTCACTCACTTTTTTTTTTAAAATCAGCTTTTCCTCTTTCATGATTTCTCAAAAATAATTATATGTTTTATGTTCTCTGTGATTCTACCCACTTACAGAAGCTAGACAAATATTTTTTCAGGTTTCCCCTTTTGTTTTATCCTCATATCCCATCTGGCCCTCTTTACAAGAGTGCTGAGAAGCCTGGCTGAGTCCCTCACAAAAGTTCAGCAGAAACAAATTATACCAAACCTGGGCAGAAAAAAAGGACTGGGATCTTCTCTTCAAAAGTGCCTTGATGATTGGAGGGGGGGGACTTTTCTTTTGAATCTGAAACCTTATTGTAAAATGTGTAGGATATCTTTTTGTCTGCAAGCGACACTTACCTTATTATATGAATAGTTACAGCCTTGGGAATGCAGAAACCTCTGGGACAATCTAGTCCCATTCTCTTGAGATCTTGAAATAGACAGCGGAAATTAACCACTTCTTTTGATGTAACTTTTGTAAATCAGGGATTGTGACATTTATTGCCTCAATTACATTTAACATTTTGGGGAGATAAACATGCTAAAACTTTAATTCTTTGGTTTAGCATTTATATCACTATTTATACTGTGATTTTTAAAAATCCTTTCATTCTACTTGGATAAACTTTTCTTTTTATTATTGACTATCTATATTTGTTTTATGTTCATATGTGTTTTACCTCCATTTTTGTCTATGCATTACATGTCTACTTTAGAGAGCCTTTTGGGGCTTCTTGCTTGGGTTTGGGTTAGACACTTGGGCTAGAATTCGACATTATCAAGCCAAAAGAAATAAGTTCAAGGCAGGAATCTGACTTTGGGCCAGGACTCAGAAAATAGGCCCAGATTAAGAACACTTACATTTGAGTTAATGCAAAGCTGAGAGTTGGGGCTCAACTGAGGTGTATGTGGCAGTCCTTTTGTCTTGGTCATCCTGGCTAGCCCCTAGAAATGTGTTTACAGGATTTTGTTTTTTGTCTTAATTGTTACTTGACTTAAAACTGATCTTATTATTCTGCATGTAATTAAAGTGGTATAAAAGCATATTGGGAAATAGAAAATCTGCTTCAGCCTCAGTACTGGCTGGAGTCATGTTAAATGTTGTCTAATTGTCATTTTCTTTTTAATCCTAACTCCTGCCCTGGAGAATGACTGAGCTGGCTTGATCAGTCTACAATACCAAAAGAACCAGGAAAGGGTGTCATATAATCTGGTTAAGTAGTAACAGACGACTGTTAGCCACTATGTGGGTTCTAGGAAGTGCTCTTAACCAGAGAGCCAACTGTGTATCTCGAGGTGTATTTTGAGTTTAAATTATAATTCCTGAAGCTGTAATTAAATAGCTATTCATCTATTATCATTCTGCCACTAATACTGGCCTTATTGTGACAAATTCCCATTTTAGGATTATCATAGTATTCCAAAGTCAATGCTTTCCATCGTTGTTTTTCAGATGTATCAAACTATCTTTTGTTTCATTGAATCCTTGATTACTAATGATTAAGTTATTCAGCTAGTCCATGTTTGTGCATTTTCACTTACCAAATACAATTTACAGAATCAACTGAATCCCAGTCAAAATCCTAACACAATTCTTCACAGGTATTTAAAGGTCAGTACTTAGCTTCATTTGGAAAATAAACACAAATGGCAAACACACAAACAAAAAAAATCATCCAAACAAACAAAAACAGTATGTCTAAAATAATCCTAAAAAAGAACTGCTGACCTACATGATGAATTCTACCAAGTCACAAGGTGGCAGATCTCACATGAGAGAGTTATTGGGGAGAAGTATAGAGAGGCTTAATCTGGGAAAAGGTGGAGGGAAAAAGACAGTACAGAGGGGAGGAAGTGGCTTTTGGTAAGGGGATATAGTTCATGTGCATAAGGAGAATATGTGACTCGTGGTGACAGTGGAGATGTGATAGAGCTTGGCAGCTGGTGACAGTGGAGATGTAATAGAGCTTGGCAGCTAGAGATGATGTATCCTGTTGTTGTTAGGTTCCTGTGGCAGGCAGTAGAGTTGTCTGGTTACAAAAATCATCATCCCTAATTTCATATTAGGAGTATTGAGGTCTGACCACCAATTCCACAAGTGTATCTGAAGCCGTTTTATCCCTTACCTGCCATCTATTTCATAATGTTTCTGTAATATGCCTGAAAGTTATTGACACATACCGAAAATTAACTTGATTTAAAGCAAGATCAGGCTGATCACATGTGCCATTTTGTTATGTATGAGGGTTGTTAGTTTTAACAAATTCCAGAATGCTTTATATAGGACTAATCAAATTAAAGATCAATATGAATTGTTGTTCTAAATTGGCTTGAGTTAGAGTCAACCACTGGCGACACTTCCTGCATGTGCATCTCAGCTCACTGTAGTTTTGGCAGTCTTAGCCTTTATAAGCTAACAGAGAGAGACATTCATTGCCATACCCTCAGCCACTAAACACTGAGCAACAGCTATGGACTATCAGTTATAGGATGTGTATTCAAAATACTTTTCTGTCTGAGATCAGTGTTTGTGTGGTTTGTGGGTGAATCTTGGACCCCAACATAGAGCTATAGTAATAAAAGCTCCATGGTATTGATACAGTAACAGGCATATCAATCAGTGGAATCTAATTGAAAGTTCGGACAGAAATCCAAACACATATATGACAACCTGATATGTTTATAATGAATAAAGAAATACATAATGGTTAAACGACAGCATTTATAACAAATGATTCTGCTTAAATTTTATAACTACATGTAGAAGACTCCAAATGCATGCTTATAACCTTGCCCAAATTCAAGACAAATTTGATCACATTTCTCAACCTGATAACTGAACCTAATAGAATAAACTAAAGATAAGCCTTGAACACTTTTGATATAGGAGACAACTTTCTCAACATAATACCTATATCCCAGGAAATAATATCAACAATTAATAAATGTGACCTCTTGAAACTGAGAAGCTTCTGTACATCAATGGACACTGTCAATCACAGAAAGCTGTAGCCAACAGGGTTTTTACCAAGTCCATTTCCCATAGAGGGCTAAAATAAAAAGAACTCAAGTACTCAATAGCAAAACCCAAATAAGTCAATTTCAAATGGGGTACAGATCTAAACAGAGTCTTCTCCAAAGGAGAAGAAACACTTGAACATTCAACATCTATAGCCATCAGAGAAATGAAAATCAAAACTACTTTGAGATTCTATCTTACTTGACTAAAATCAATAACACACATGTTGGCTCATGCTGGTTGAGTATGTGCAGCAAGGAAAAAACTTTTCCATTGCTAGTGGTAGTTCAAACGTATACATTCACTATGAAAATCAGTGTTGTGGTTGATTAGGAAGGTAAAAGCAATCTAATTCAAAATCCAGCTATGCTTCACATAGCGTACACTACCTACTACAAGGACGTGTAATCACCCATGTGTCGGGGACCAGTCTGCCGGACTGGGCAAATCTAGAGCCCTACCCTGAGCAGATTCCTGAGAAGGGCTTGACCTTTTCAAAGAAAGAACATGTTCCCGGAAAACTGTTGCCTCAAGGTCTAATAAGAACATCTTGCAGTTTAATTCCTTATGTCCTTGGGCACTTCCCAGTACTCCCCTCCCCCCCCCTGCCCTAAGCTTCAGTTCCTGCTTTAGAGCTTTAAATGCTGTACACTCCTCTCAATAAACAGAGCTTGACAAGGACACTGCTTGGCCTCACTCCTCTTTCTCGCCCGTTCTTCCACAGGTACAGGTCTCCCTTGACTCCCACGAATACTGAGTCCCCGCTGGCAGGGCCACCCATGTTCATTGCTGTTCTATTTGTGAGATCTAGACACTACAAACAATCTAGGTACCTCAGTCTGTTAGGGGTTCAGCAGAGACCTAGGAGGGGGGCAAAAAATGGGAAGAGGAGGTACAAAGAAGAAGAGCATGTCAATTCTCTGATCAAGCTCTCAAACTTTATTTCAGTGCAGTGGCTTATAAAGACAAGCAAGTGGGAAGTCCATGCAGGGCCCAAGACTGATCCATTACCGCCACCACCCTCCCTGTAGCCATAAACTGTAAATTGCAGGTAAAAACTGATGAGGACACATGGAGACCGAGGCTGTAAAAGTGATAAGAACGGACATCTGGCTGGGTTTTCCTGGGGACAAAGGTCATAAAATGAGAGGAGCATTCCTGAGAAAAATTCCTGAGACAGAGCATGCTTGGCTCCTGGCACCTAGGTACTCAAAAACAGAAGAATGAAAACAGAAAAGGTGATACATTTTCACAATGCAGAATTATTAAGCTGTTAAGAAATGGTATCATGATACTTGCAGGCAAATGACTGGAACTAGGAAAAAAAATCCTGAGTTAATATGAATATATCCACTTATATTTGCATATGAGTCATTTCATAAATGACAAACAAGCTATGATCCATAGACAAAGAAAGGATAGCCTGGCATTGAGGAAGGGGGTTATGTAGATACGTGGATGTCGCTGAGAATGTAAAATAGAATAGATTTTATAGGTGAGATAAAGTGGAGGAAGGGGACATGAAAAGAGGAGAATAAATTAGGAAGTGGGAGAGGAGATGGGATTGATGGAAGGAATGTTGTCAGAGACCCCCATAATTAAATGGCATTTGAGAAATAGTATGGAAAGCAAGTATACTGGAAAGTAGGGATTAAAATATCTCCTAAAGAGATTCTCCTATACAATCAGATTGGTGCTTTATTCAGGTATTATAAGAGAGGCTTCCTTCTTCAACAGATGGGTTCACATAAGTAGGCCCTTATAGACGAAGTCTAATTCAGCAACATAGCTGCGGCTCTGGCAAGCGATCACATCCAAAGACCTTCTAGGTCTGTGTGATCCAGCTGGAGTAGACGCACACACACCTTTAAGCAGATCACTTTGTTTAAAGTTCTTTGCCAGAACAAGTTTCAGGTAAAAAAAAAAAATGTTTAGGGCCAGGAACAATTGTGGTATATGACTTTGATCCCAACACTTAGGGGACAGAGCAAGGTATATCTCTGATTTCTTGACAGTCAAGTTGAGTCCGTGAAATGCAGTGGAGTTTGTGGCATTTCAGTTCATGGAGTTCAGAGGCAGTTTTTATTAGGACAGTTTTATAGAGACAGGTTGCAGAGAAAACGAGCTAGACACAGGTGAAGAAAGGAGCTGGAGAATGAGAAGCAGCCAAAAAATTAGAACAGATTGCCAACATTAGTGTGAGGTTAACAGCAATTTTCTGACAGGACAGATTGAATTAGCTTGGAGATGAGTTTGAGCCAGAATAGATGAGTTGAACCAGCCAGTCAGAAGGAACTAAAAAGCCTGAGCTTATTCAGTAGGTAACTCTCATAGGATGAAAATATTCTAGACCTACCTTACGTTGTATACAAGCTAGATATTTTCATGACTAGGCCTAGGTCAGCAAACAGGCAGTAAACCTCCAAGAAAACAAGTACATTTGGTTAATAGTTTATTTTACAGACCCTCATTAAGAAATAACAAAGAGAACAGAGAGAGAGAGAGAGAGAGAGAGAGAGAGAGATGAGAGACACCCAAAATTTAAGGAGATGTCTCCATTTAATCCCTAAACTGAGAGCTCAGGGTATCTGGAAGAACAGGCAGAAATGGGTGGAGGAAACAGAAGCTATGGAGGACAGAAGAAGAACAAAACCTTATTAGAGAAATGATCGCAATATGTTGTGGTAATTATTAAATAAAAAATGGCATCTTTTATCCTGAGCTAGTGCAGGCACTGCAGGGCCACATGGCATCTGTGAGGTACCTGCATCTCAGTGGTGGCTGGTTCTAGTGTGGCACCATGCCCAATTACCTCTTGTTATACTCTAACCCTGGCAGTCTCCTGGCCCCCATTGTTAGTCACCCTCTTCAGGCTGTCTCTCTGCCAGCAGGGAATTCTCTGGTCCCTGGCCTATCACTTCCAGCAACCGCCACCTGGTAGTTAAAGTATAAACTCCCAACAATCGTTAAAATCAAGACTCAATAATGTATAGTTTAGCAATCAGATTTATATGTTAAAGTCTCAATCCAATATACATCCACACAGTAAACTCACAACCAATTGATAAAGATATAAGCCAACCACCTAGATAAAATAAAGTGACCTATAGAAATCCATCCTTTAAGAAATACTCATAACTACCTATGGCCAATTAAGGCCACCCAGATCTGGGTCATCCTTCTCTGTCTCCATCTTGATTCTTCTTATTTTCTCTTCTCCCTCACCTTACCAAAACTTTGTACCCACCTTACTTTTTACTGTACAATCATGTACCTTGACTTAACCTTTGCAACCTGAATATGGATATCAACCTACAAAAGTGCATATGATTAGAAGTGCAGACACCCTGAGACTTCAGGACAGACTGCCACTTTTGCACACATCTGTCCACATCCCTAGTCCAAGGAGGAAACGGCACAGTGCCTCTGGACACAGGATTATAGGAATGGTCAGCCACTGGTGTCTGTGGTTCTGGTCTGAGCCCAGGACTGAACTGAACTGGCCAAACAGAACCCTGAACCCAAATCCTGTGGGAGAGAGAGCTGGAACCTCAGAAGTGTGGAAACTCTTGAGAAATCAGAGGAGACTACACTCTGACTCCACATTCCAGACCCAACAGGGGATCACCTAGTGCCAACTGTGCCCCCTGGGTGCAAGGACCTAGGAGTAATCAGGGGCAGGACCCTTCTGATTCCTGCCCACTCCTAGAGCTGAAAGACTGTCACCAGCAGCACCAATATTCCTGGAATCAGAATACCTGTTCTCAGAAAAGGCTGAAAGAAAACAGAAAAAAAGTTCTACAGGAGTGCTGACACAGAGGCCTACAGGAGGGTCAAGCCACTCTCAGAACAGCAAGACAAGCAAACACCAGAGACAATTCAATGGCTCCAGGCATGTGCAGGAAACTAAGCAACAGAAACCAAGACTAATTGGCATTATCAGAGCCCAGTTCTTCCACCAAAGAAAATACTGGATATACAAACACACTGGGAACGGCAAGATTTAGATTTATAATTACATTTTATGATAATGATGGAGGACATTAAGGACATAAATAATTCACTTATTTAGGTAGGACAACACAAGTAAATAAGTAAAAGCCTTAAAAAGGAAACACAAAAATCCCTGAAAGAATGACAGGAAAACACAGCCAAACAGATGAAGGAATTGAACAAAACAATCCAGGATTTAAAAGGGAAATAGAAACAATAAAGAAAGCACAAAGGGAGACAACACTGGAGACAGAAATCCTAAGGAAACCTAAGGAATAGACAGGGAGTCATAGATAGATACAAGTGTCACCAACAGAATACAAGAGATAGAAGAGAGAATCTCAGGGGCAGAAGATACCATAGAAAACATCGACACAACTGTCAAAGATAATGTAAAATGCAAAAAGCTCCTGCCACAAAACATCTAGGAAATCCAGGGCACAATGAGAAGATCAAACCTAAGTATAAAAGGTATAGAAGAGAGTGAAGACTCCCAACTTAAAGTGCCAGTAAATATATTCAAGAAAATTCTAGAAGAAAACTTCCCTAACGTAAAGAAAGAGATGCCAATAAATATATAAGAAACCTACAAAACTCCAAATAGATTGGACTGGAAGAGAAATTCCTCCCATCACATAATAGTTAAAACACCAAATGCACAAAACAAAGAAAGACTATGAAAAGCAGTAAAGGAAAAAATCAAATGACATATAAAGGCAGACTTATAAGAATTACAACAGATTCCCACCAGAGACTATGAAAGCCAGAAGATCCTGGACAATTGTCATACAGACCCTAAGAGAACACAAATGCCATCCCAAGTTACTATATCCAGAAAAACTCTCAATTAACATAGATGGAGAAACCAAAATATTCCACGTCAAAAGAAAATTTACGCAATATCTTTCTATATATACAGGCCTCCAAAGATAATAGATGGAAAACTCCAACCCAAAGAGAGAAACTACACTGTACAGAAAGCAAGAAAATAATCTCCTTGCAATGAAACCAAAAGAGAGACACACATACGTAATTCTACTTCTAACAACAAAAATAACAGGAAGCAACAATCACTATTCCTTAAAATCTCTCAACATCAACGGATTCAATTCCCCAATAAAAAAACATAGACTAACAGACTGGATAAGTAAAGAGAACCCACTGGAGTTGCACTCTAATATCAAATAACATTGACTTTCAACCAAAAGTCATTAAAAAGGATAAGGAAGGAAACTCCATATTCATCAAAGGAAAAATCGAACAAGATGAAGTCTCTGTCCTAAATATCTATGCTCCAAATATCTTTTACATTAATAAAAGAAACCTTACTAAAGCTCAAAGCTCCCATTACACCTCACACAATAATAGTAGGAGATTTTAACAACCCATTTCTCATCAATGGACAGATCATGGAAACAGAAAAAAAAACAAAGATGTGGAGAACCTAACAGAAGTTATGAACCAAATGGTTTTAACTGATATTTATAGAACATTCCATCTTAAAACAAAAGGATATACCTTCTTCTCAGCATCTCATGGTACCTTCTACAAAATTGACCATATAATAAGTCACAAAACAGACCTCAACCGATACAGGAAGATAGAAGTAATCCCATGCATCCTATTATATCACCACGGAACAAAGCTAGTTTTCAATAACAACAATAACAACAGAAAGCCCACATATATGTGGAAGTTGAACAATGCTCTACTCAGTGACAACTTGGTCAAGGAAGAAATAAAGAAAGAAATTAAACACTGTTTAGAATTTAATGAAAATGAAGGTGCGTTATACTCAAACTTATGGGACACAATAAAAGGTGTGCTAAAAGGAGAACTCATATCTCTGAGTGCCTACAGAAAGAAACAGGAGAGAGCATACATCAGCATCTTGACAGCATACCTAGAAGCTCTCGAACAAAAAGAAGCAAATATACCCAAGAGGAGTAGAAGGCAGGAAATAGTCATACTTGGTACTGAAATCAACCAAGGAGAAAGAAAAAGGACTATACACCAAATCACGAAACAAAAGCTGGTTCTTTGAGAAAATCAGCAAGATAGATAATCCCTTAGCCAGACTAAGAAGAGGGTACAGAGAGTGAATACAAATTAACAACATGAGAAATGAAAAAGGAGACATAGCAACAAAATCTGAGGAAATTAAAAAAAAAATCAGATCCTACTACAAAAGCTTATATTCGAAAAAACTGGAAAATCTGGAGGAACTGGACAATTTTCTAGACAGATAATAGGTACCAAAGTTAAATCAGGAACAAATAAACCATCTAACTAACCCCATAACTCCTAAAGAAATAGAAGCAATTATTAAAAGTCTCCCAACCCAAAAGAGCCCAGGACTAATAGGGTTTAGTGCAGAATTCTATCAGACCTTCATAGAAGACCTCATACCAATATTGTCCAAACTATTCAACAAAATAGAAACAGAGGAAGCACTACCAAATTCCTTCTATGAAGCGCAATTACTCTTATACCTAAACCACACAAAGACTGAACCAAGAAAGAGAACTTTAGGCCAGTTTCCCTTATAAATATTGGCACAAAAATTGTCAATACAATTCTTGCAAAATGAATCCAAGAACACATCAGAATGATCATCCATCATGATCAAGTATGCTTCATCCCAGTGATTCCGGGTTGGTTTAGTATATGGAAATCCATCAACATATTCCACTATATAAATAAACTCAAAGGGAGAAAAATGATCATTTCACTAGATTGTGAGAAAGAATTTGACAAAATTCAACAACCCTTCATGATAAAGTCCTGGAAATATCAGGAATTCAAGGCCTATGTCTAAACATAGTAAAAGCAATATACAGCAAACCAGTAGCTAACATCAAACTAAATGGAGAGAAACTTGAAGCAATCCCACTAAAATCAGGGACTAGACAAGGCTGCCCACTCTCTTCCTACTCATTCAATATAGTACTCCAAATCCTAGCCAGAGCAATCAGACAATGAATGGAGGTCAAAGGGATACAAATTAGAAAGGGGAAAAGTCAAAATATCACTATTTGCAGATGATATGATAGTGTACTTAAGTGACCCCAAAAGTTCCACCAGAAAACTACTTAACCTGAAAAACAACTTCAGCAAAGTGTCGGGATATAAAATTAACTCAAAGAAATCAGTAGCCTTCCTCTACTTAAAGGATAAACTGGCTGAGAAAGAAATTAAGGAAATGATACTCTTCACAATATTCCCAAATAAAATAAAATATCTTGGTGTGACATTAACCACGCAAGTGAAAGATCTGTATGACAAGAACTTCAAGTCTCTGAAGAAAGAAATTGAACTAGATCTGAGAAGATGGAAAGATATCCCATGATCATGGATTGGCAGGATTAATATAGTAAAAGTTGCCATTTCGCCAAAAGCAATCAATGCAGTTGGCATCATAATTCCTACTCAATTCTTTATGGTGATAGAAAGAGAAATTTGCAAATTCATTCGGAATAACAAAAAACCCAGGATATCGAAAACTATACTCAAAAATAAATGAACTTCTGGGGAAATCACCATCCCATCCCTGATGTCAACCTGTATTACTGAGCAATAGTCATAAAAACTGTATGGTATTGGTAAAGACACAGGCAGATAGATCAGTGGAATACAATTGAAGACCCACACACCTATGGTCACTTGATCTTGGCTAAGGAGCTAAAACCATTCAATGGAAGAAAGATAGCATTTTCAACAAATGGTGCTGGTTGAACTGGAGGTCACAATGTAGAAGAATACAAATCGTTTCATTCTTATCACTCTGTACAAAGCTTAAGTCCAATTGGATCAAGGACCTCAACATCAAATCAGATATACTCAAACTAATAGAAAAAAAAGTGGGGAAAAAGTGTCGAACATGTGGACACTGGGGAATATTTACTGAACAAAACACCAATGGCTTATGCTCTAAGATCAAGAATGGACAAATGGGACCTCATAAAACTGCAAAGCTTCTGTAAGGCATAGGACACTATTGTTAGGACAAAACGGCAACCAACAGATTGGGAAAAGAGCTTTAACAATCCTACATCTGATAGAGGGCTAATATCCAAAATATACAAGGAACTCAAGAAGTTAGACTCCAGAGAGCCAAATAACCCTATTAAAAATGGGGTCCAGAGCTAAACAAAACATTCTCAGCTGAGGAATATCAAATGGCTGAAAAGCACCTAAAGAAATCTTCGACATCCTTAGTCATCAGGAAAATACAAATCAAAATGACCCTGAGATTCCTCCTCACACCAGTCAGAATGGATAATGCTGACAAGGATGTGGAGAAAGAGGAACACTCCTCCATTGTTGGTGGGATTGAAAAATGGTACAACCACTCTGGAAATCAGTCTGGAGGTTCCTCAGTAAATTGGACATTGCACTACCTGAGGATCAGGCTACACCTCTTCTGGACATATACCCAAAAGATGCCCCAACATATAACAAAGACACGTGCTCCACTATGTTCATAGCAGCCTTATTTATAATAGCCAGGAGCTGTAACGAAACTAGAAGCTCTTCAACAAAGGAATGGATACAGACAATGTGGTATACCTACACAATGGAATATTACTCAGCTATCAAAAACAATGATTTGATGAAATTGATAGGAAATGGAATGAACTAGAAAATGTAATCCTGAGTGAGGTAACTCAATCACAGAAAAACACACATGGTATGCACTCATTGATAAGTGAATATTAGCCCAAAAGCTCTAATTACCCAAGATGCAGTCCTCAGACCACCTGAAGCTCAAGAAGAAGGATGACCAAAATGCGGATGCTCCCACTCCTTCTTAAAACAGGACAAAGAAAATATCCATAGGAGGGGATGTGGAGGCAAAGTTTAGAGCAGCAAATAAAGGAATGGCCATTTAGAGCCTGCCCCACATGTGGCCCATATATATACTGTCACCAAAACTAGCTAAGATTGATGAACCTAAAAAGTGCATGATGAAAGGGACCGGATATAGATCTCTCCTGAGAGACACATCCAGACGACGCCCAATACAGAGGTCAATGCTAGCAGCAAACCACTGAACTGATAACAGGATGCCCTTTTGTGGAATTTGAGCCAAGATTGAAAAAGCTGAAGGGTCTTGCAACCCCATAAGAACAACAATGCCAACTAACCAGAGCTTCCAGGGACTAACCCAGAGCTTCAACTGCATGTATAGTAGAGAATAGTCTTGTTGGGGCACAAGTGAAAGGGGAAGCCCTTGGCCCTAACAAGGTTGGACCCCAGGTGCAGGATATTGTCAGGGGGTTGGGGGAGAAGAGGCAGTTGGGTGGTTGGATGGAAGGGAACACCCGTATTGGGGAGGGGTAGGGAATGGAGGCTTATGGACAGGAAACCTGGAAAGCGAATAACATTTGAAATGTAAATAAAGAAATATGTCTAATGAAAGACAAAAATAAGTAAAATAAAAAGGAGTCGATCAGAAAAGAAAAGTGCACATGAATTCACAGAGACTGAAGCAGAATGCATAGACCTACATGGGTCTTCACTAGGTTGCCAGGATATATAATATACCTTTTATCTCTGCACGTATACTGGACTCCTGAATGTGTCTCAGATGCAAGAAAGGGAAAAAAATTCTTCTCTAAGCAGGGAAAGGCAGAAAAAAAATCTAGTAAGGGAAAATTCTACCCTCTTTTTTTTTTTTTTTTGGTTCTTTTTTTTTTTTTTTCGGAGCTGGGGACCGAACCAGGGCCTTATGCTTCCTAGGCAAGCGCTCTACCACTGAGCTAAATCCCAACCCTTCTACTCCTCTTTTTATTTCTTTTGCCCTCAGTACTTACATCATTCAGAACATGTGATCACATGTTACACAGTTCATCTCGAGTTTACATAAAAAATCAAATCATTAATTGAAATAGAAGTTTATGATAGAGAATGTTTACATACATATCTATAGGGAGCTAAACATCTATCACCCGTCACATGTAAACTGAATGTTTAAAACCATAACTAAGTTATTATTGAAGTTTTGTATTGATAAACCCAGTCAATTCTTTATCTTCTGTCCTAGCACCTATAACATATCATTAGTTGCCCTTTTTGTTTTTGGTTAATTGTTTTACAATCTCTTGAAATGTGCTCTGAGTAGGAGAAAGTCTTGTTACTATCTAAGAGCAATTAACCGGTAACACTTTGGAGACTGGTAGAGTTCCCATTGCAGTTTTGACTACCAGAAAAGGACCTGATATCAGTCCCATTATAAAACAGCTTAATCATCACATATAATTCTAGAAATTCTTATAGGATCATCATTAATATTTAAGAAGCCATCTATTTGTCTATATAACATCACTACAAGATAGTACATCTTCCTAGATTTGTAGAGGTCTGCTCCAAAGGGGTGGGCTATTACTTATTGATTGTCATATATGTTTCCTAATAACAGAAAAAAAATATATTACTACCAAGAATCTTTTCTAAGATGAATTCTCCTATGCCCTTGCTTCATGAGAGTTAACCTGTTGATAATTATTATAAGAATATGAGGCAGACAATCTCAGGAAGATCACCTGCTTGTTATTAGCTTGTCCCATTATGGCTCCTAACACTTGTTCAATTCTCCCCTTAACTCCTCCATTGAGGTCCCTGTGTTGAGTGGGATAGTTGGCTTCAAGTATCTACATATTTATGGTGGTTCCTCAGAAAATTGGACATAATACTACCCGAGGACCCAGCTATACCATTATGGGTATATATCCCAAAGATGCTCTAACATATAACAAGGACACATGATCTCATATGTTTATTACAGTCTGATTTATAATCATTAGAAGCTGGAAACAACCGAGATATCCTTCAACAGAGAAATGAATGCAGAAAATGTGGTACATTTACACAATGGTGTACTACTACTCAGCCATTAAAAATAGTGACTTCATGAGATTTTTTGGCAAATGGATGAAACTAGAAAATACCATCCTGAAAGAGGTAACACAGTCAAAAAAGAACACAGATGGTATGTACACATTGATAAGTGGATATTAGGCCAAAATACCCAAGATACAACTCAAAGACCATATGAAGTCCAAGAAGAAGGTTTCATCCAATTTTAGACACATATGCTTGAATGTAAGCAACTATATTGCTTTTGTAAAATGTTCCTTTCTTTTAGTTCACATTTATTATATGTGATAAGAAGGACAAATTGGTAAACTAAAGTACCTTGACATACACACCATGAAGTATAGTATTTTATTACCACATTTTCTTATGACCTGATGCTGACTTTCTGTCACTACTCCATGCTTAATACATTTCTTACTTTCCAAATAAAATTATTTCCCTGTTCTTTGTTTTCTAACCAGAAAGGGAGCTGAAACAAAATATTCACAAAGTATGGTTGTTTAATGAATGAAGATTTTAGAAAATATTTTTGCCTTTGGTAGTTAGAATTTCAGTATAGATATAAAAATATTACATTCATAGTTTGTTTTCTTTCAACAGTTTTATTTTTTAACAGTTTTCTTTTTAAAGTCTAATTATAAACAATGATATATCTTATATCAACAAATGTTCTATTTCAATTCATTCTACTATTTTTTTTTTGCACATAATGTTCTCAATGCCATTTGAAAAATTGTTGTGGCTACTTCAATCAGAGGTCTAACAAATACTGTTATGTATTTACATAGTCCACAATTTGGAAAGTCAAAGCGATCTTTGAGGCGTTTCCAAGACAAATATTTGTTGCATCATTCCATTTTATGCTTAATTAATTCCTTTGTGAAACGGTTTAATTGCTCACTTATTTTCTCATGAGAATTTGGATACTAGAGTTCAGGTTCCTAGATGATCATATGAGATTAAAGTCCTAAATGCAAACATAAAATGTCCTGCTTTTCCTAGGAACTCAGCATTTTTAAACGAAGTGTACTTCCCTTGCAGAACACAGAAGGTATGTCAAAAATGGAAAATGAGAAATGCTATAATGGATTTATATTCTTTGTTTAGGTGTTACACTGTTCAAAAATAAACTGTGGCTAACAACAGTAAAGAAGGAGGTGAATGAAAGAAATGTAGTTGTCTGGTAAGTATTGTTATCACAATCCTCAGACACTGACACTGGGTGGGAATGCAGTGGTTCAGTTCTCAAAATTACCATCTAGAAAGCTGGTGATTGAAAATGACTCCAAGAAGGCATGTTTTTCATAAGTGTACTAGCAATAAATCCAAGTACACTTAAAGTATGATATTTTAAGACTTTAATCCATATTGTTAAGCCTTGAGGCAACATTCAAATATAAATACCTCATATTAAGTTATTAACTATTAACTAAATAAATTAAACAGAGCCAGGCATGATGGAACACACCTTTAACCTAGTACTTAGGAGGCTGATGTCTGTGGATTTCTATTGATAGATGGAAGATCAGCCTGGTCTTTTAGTGAGTGCCAGGACAACCAAGTCTAAACAATGAGACCTAGCCTCGAAACATCACCAATAAACACATAAAGAAACAAAAAGGACAGATTTAGTTAAAATTGGTGTAAATTTAGTTTGTAAAATTCATTGATTTCTCCTTATTTTAACTTAATGAGATCATTACTTCTTAAGCAAAAGCATGTAAGAAACCTGCAGGAGAGATCATAACATTCAAAGAAAATTAGGGAAAGAGGTATGACTTTTTGTGTGTTAAACTCTGAATAAGATAATGATTTATTGGTCCATTTCAATCATTCTCAGATTATTGATGAGCCTCAGACATGGTAGATGTTTTTCTTTCTGAACATCCCTTAGCTTCTGAGGAACAAATCTAATACTCACAAAATAAACATCCCTAGTTTTATTTGATTTTTATTTTATATTATTAATAATAGTTGAATAATTCTAAGGACATCCCTTGTTCCTCACCTGGAAACCACCTCTTAAAGTGAAAAATAGTCCTTCAACTCCTTTTCTGTAGATTCTTTTGGAACTTAGATATATTTATCTTCTTCAGAAATTGATGAGAGAAAATATTGAAAACTGACAATATTTTTTTACAGTTGTAAAACTACACACCAAGTAACCTGCTGACAATGTTGATAGCGAGCCAATGAGATTAATAGTCAACTGTCATCTATATTAAGAGAGCACAACAATGTGATGGTGAATGTGATGAATAATTTTAAGAAGACATGAATTCCAATTTAACATCAATATTGGAAATGTATTAATTTAATATGCTATAATTCTTACTCTATAAGTATGAAGTAGATTATAAATCACTTTTCTGTTAATTTTAAAATGTTTCTGTGTTTATTCCATTTTTATTTTACCTAGGCTGCAGAAACCAAAATTTCTACAAATAATGCACCTGGAGAACATCACTGTGAAGACTGAATTCCTTCTCCTGGGATTCAGTGATCACCCAGAACTCCAGACTCTTTTATTTGCTGTGTTTTTCTCCATCTACTCTGTTACTCTGATGGGGAATGTTGGCATGATCTTATTGATCACAGTCAGTCCTAATTTACACATTCCCATGTACTTTTTCCTCTGTATTCTGTCCTTCACAGATGCATGCTACTCTTCTGCCATTGCCCCCAAATTACTTGTGGATCTCATTTCTGACAAGAAGGTAATTTCTTACAATGGCTGTGCTACACAATTGTACTTTGTCTGCACTCTGGCTGACACAGAATCTTTCCTTTTGGCTGCTATGGCTTATGACAGGTACATTGCAATCTGTAACCCCCTGCTTTATACTGTAATTATGTCCAAGAGAGTCTGTACTCAGCTAGCATTTGGTGCATTCTTAAGTGGAACTATGAGTTCAATAATCCATACTACTAATACATTCCAGTTGTCATTCTGCTCCAAAGAAATTAACCATTTCTTTTGTGATATTTCTCCACTCTTCTCTCTGTCATGCTCTGATACCTATATACATGACATAATATTGGTGGTTTTTGCAAGTTTGGTGGAAGCTCTATCTCTTCTTACTGTTCTCCTCTCTTATACGTATATTATTGTGGCCATTTTTAAAACAGGTTCTGCAGAGGGAAGAAAGAAAGGGTTCTCTACTTGTGCTTCTCACCTGACAGTAATCACTATTTATCATGGCACCCTGATTTACATTTATGTGCGTCCTAGTACAGGACATTCAATGGATACTGACAAAATGACCTCTGTGTTCTATACATTGATTATACCCATGCTTAACCCCTTTATATACAGTCTCAGGAACAAAGATGTCAAATTTGCCTTCAGAAAAATCATTAGGAAGAATGTATTTTCTTAGGTAAATAAAGATATGTGTCACAAATTTAGCAAATTTCTTCAGTTTCTCCTTCTAAAATTTGGCAAAGTCAGTTGAATGTTTTATTTCCCCAACTGTATGTATAATGAATTTCTATTAAGAAAGCTCAGTGTCTAACATTGAAACTGGGCATCATCTGAAGATCATTTTTTAAAATTTATTTTTACACTCCAGATATTATTCCCCGAACAGTCCACTTTCTGACTGTTACACATCCCATTCCCTCCCCGCCCCGTCTCTATGATGATGTCCCCACCTCACCCATCCCACCAGACCTCTAAATTTCTTGGGGCCTCCAGTCTCTTGAGTGTTATATGCATCTTCTCTGTCTGAACCCAGAACCAGGAATCCTCTGTTGTATTTGTATCATGAACTTCATCTCATCTGGTGTATGCTGCCTGGTATGTGATCCAGCGTTTGAGAGACCTCGAGCATCATGGTTAATTTAGGCTGCTGGTTCTCCTACAGTGTTGCCCTCCTCCTCAGTTTCCCCTAGCTTTTCCCTGATAGAACCAGAGGGGTCAGCAGCTTCTGTTCATTGATTGGGTGCACATATTGGCATCTTGTTGGGGCTTTTAGGAGGGCAGTCATGATAGGTTCCTTTTTGTGAGTGTACCATTACCTCAGTAAGGGTCAGGTCTTGGGGCCTACCTTTGCATTGGATCCCACTTTGGGCCTGACACTGGACCTTCTTTTCCTCAGGCTCTTCTCCATTTCTATCTGTGCATTTCTTTCAGGCAGGAAGAATTATCAGTCAGAGCTTTGACTTTAGAATAGCCTTCCCATCCCTCACTTGATGCCCTGTCTTTCTGCTGTAGGTGGGCTCAACAAGTTCCCCCTCCCACTATAGGGCATCTCATGTAGGGTCCACCCCTTTGAGCCCTGAAAATCTCTAACCTCCCATGTCTCTGATACATTCTGGAGGGTCCTTCTAACCTCCTATCTCCTGAGATTGCCTGATTCCATTCTTTCTGCTGGCCCTCAGGACTTCACTACTTTTCTCCAACCCAATACCAGACCATGTTCACTTCTCACACCACCCTCATTCCCTTTCTCTCCTGTGTCCCTCCCTCCCTTTTTGTAGTTGCTTTCTTCTTCCTCCCAACTGGGACTAAGGAGTCCTTGTAGGACCAGATCTGGCCTATCTCAGGGAGGTCCCAGTCATGAAAACATGGAGACTGAGAGCATTACAATCAAGCAAAAGATTTAATGAGGCAGCACATCCGGGTGACCTGTAATAAGGACAGAAGCCACACCAAGTAACAAAAGCACTCACTTTTTATACACTTGTGAAGGACAGCCTTTGGCAACAGCTTGAGTTAGTCTTTGATGATGCACATTGACCCTTACATTCCTCAATGGTGAGATATCTTTGGTATGCAAATGGGAGACTTCTAAGGGTCCTTCCCTCTTCAAAGTTAACTCATTTCCTGGAACAGGGTTTTATCCTAAATTCTTTGGACAGGATATTATTCTAAATTCTTTGGAAATTCTCTCTGGTTAAGATAATGGGGAGTTCCAGCCACCTGGTGTTTTCCTTAAGGTGGCATTCATTATGTTTGTATTCACTATGTATGGATCTTACATCCCCCCCCTTTTTTTAAAAAAAAACTTCAATCCTGTAGCTATGTTCAGGGGTCTTGGGTAACTAACACATATTCCTCAGGTCTTGTCTCAGGGTCTCATTGTTAGCACAGGACCATCAGTTGTAGTGCACCTATTCTTTCTTTTATGAAGTTTATAAGCTTGTTCAATATGCGGGGTCTAAAGGTCAACAATAGCAGAACAAACAGGGGTCTTAACAAGATGGGTATGAGGGTGGTTAGCCAAGGGGATGAGTTAAACCAAGCTTTCACCAGCCCTGACTGTTCTCTCTCTTCAGTTTGGCTAGCCCTTCTCTCATCTTGGCCATCATGTCACAATTTGTACAACCCCAACTTTATGTCTCTTTAGCCATCTTATTCGATCTTTGCCTTTCTGAGTGAATCTGAATATATTCTCGGTTCCCCTGGTAGGGCCCCTCAGTACTGTAATTTCTTTTTACCATGATCAAATCCCAAGAGAAAGAGGGGTTGCAGTAGGTGTCTCCTGTAGTCTCACACCCCCCAGGTGACACAATAAAACTGGTGTGGACACCCACATCAGTGAACTGTCCAGTTTCTTCCATTGAGGGTAAACATAAGTGGGGGGGGTCTCCTGCAGTGACAACTCTGTGCAGGGAATGAACATCTTATCACACCCCCTCCCAGCCCAAAGCCCTCCTTCTCCCATATGGGCAGTTTGCTTCCACCAGCACTCCCGTCATGGGTGGGGATGTCTCACAAGAAATTCCAGCCACCAGCTGACAAAGATCAAAAGTGAGGTTAGGCCACTGGTGTTGAGGGGTTTGGAGGCAGTCAGGGAGGTGTCACTGTCTCCAGTTCCAGCAAAAACCACAGTCCAGGTTTGATAGAACGGCACATGTGGGCAGCAGGAGTCCCTGAGGAGTGAGGCTTTTGCAGGTTTCACATGGGATGAATGCACAAGGACTGCAATACCATCCACCCTAAGGCAAGAGTCCCTTCTACAGGGGTTCCAGCGACCTTGCCGAATGCCTCTGGATGTAAACCCAGTCACCAGTCTGGAAATGGTGAGGGGTCTCTGGCATTCCTGGAGCATATAAGACAGACAGGGCCAAATCTCATGTTGTATTGACTGAAAGGCTTGGAGCCCCAAGAAGCAGTTCCTATCAGTGAGTTGGGATACCTCTAGGGAGTGCCAAGAGGGTATCAAACAGAATTTCAAAACGGGTCAAGTTAACATGGTAGGGGGTGTTCTGGGCTCAGAATAGGGCCAGGGGAAAGAGCACTACTCAGTCAGCACCAGTCCCCAAGATCAACTTAATTAATGTCTATTTTAGGTTTCTGTTCATTCTCTCTACCTGCCCTGAGCTCTGGTGATGGTATGCACAATGGAGTTTCCAATTAGTCCCCAACATCTTTGTCAATCCCTGTCTTACTTTAGATGCAAAAGCAGGACCATTGTCCCATCCAATTACCTTGGGCACCCCAAACCTCAGGAAGGTTTCTTCTAATATCTTCTTGACTACCACAGTAGCTGTTTCCTGCTTGGTGGGGAAAGCCTCAACCAATTCAGAGAATGTATGTAAAAACACTAGAAGGTAATTGTAATCATATTTTCCTGGCTTAACTTCTGTAAATTTGGCTTCCCAACAAACTCCCTCGGTCTCTTTGTCCCGTTTGCTTTTGGCTACATAAGCATTTACTTGCTGACATACCTTCCACTGTTCTACTGTCTCTCTGGCTAAAACCCTAAGGTCTATTACATATACCTTAAGTGCTTGAATATGCTTCTTATCCCCTAAATGAGTCCTCTTGTGTATTTGGCAAAGTGAGTCTTTTGTTTGTTCTCTGGTGAGTATAGTTTTCCCCATTCACTGTGCCATTGTCCTTCCTTTTCTCAGCAATTTGGGCCTTTTCTTCTGTTGTACATTCCAGGTGAGGCCATCCATTACTCCAACCCTAGTTCCCAATGGCTGTCACTTGCAGGTCCATAATCAGTATAGGCTCCTGCATAGCCACTTATCGAGCCACCTGATCTGCCTGGTTATTGTCCCATGCCACTGAGTCTCTTCAGTTCTGATGCCCTCGGCAATGAATAATACTCACAGTTGCTGTTTCCATCATGGCATCAAAGAAATCCAAGATTTTCTGTGTTGATTTTTCTTGGTATATAACCCCATGGAGTGGGCTGTGGCAAAGGCTTCTGTGCTGATGTGCTGGGGGGTAGAGGTTCAGCCATCCTGGATGACATTTGCGTTGTCCAGCATGGCAGCACCCACTCATCTTTGATCTTCCTGAAGAAAACTGCTCCTCTCTGAGGGCAAGGTAGCCTCAGCTTCCAGCAGTGGCAGGTTGGTCGGTCAGTGGGAGAGGTCTTCCCTCCACCCATGGGCTTCTGCCAGTATTTGACACTCATGCTGTGGTGGCTCCAGGTTAGGATTGGTCAGCAAGGTGACCAGACTGAGCCCAACTGGTGGAGAATCTAGTCCATGTCAACTGACCGGTGGTCCCATCCTCCGAGTCTTTCCATTCAAAGGTGAAGTATTTTTGACTTTTGGGGGCCAAGCTCAGGCAGAAGAAAGCACCTTTCAAGTCTAAAATGGTGTACCAAATTCTGGAATGTGGCAAATAACTCAGAGTGTACAGATTAGGCACAGTAGGGTGGAAGCCAGCCACTTTACCATGGCTTATCTTTCCAAAGTCCTGCACTAGGTGATAATCATTGGTGCCCAGCTGGCAGGAGCTGTGTGTTCCAGGCAGAAGGACACTAAGAAAACCCCAAGGTGGAGGAGCTGGGAGATGTGTGGCATGATCCCTTCTCATGCTTCCCCGAACATCAGGTACTGGTGCACTGAGACAGGGTCAGTCTGAGTCTCAAGCTCCACATACACAGCCTGCAGCTATGCAAACATGTGGCTTAGCCTAGCCCTTTCAGTCCAAGCAAGAGGAACCTTTTTGCCATTTTGCAGAGCAAATCTCTCCTGACTAAGGGATAGGGGCAGTCAGGGATGACCATGAACAAGTGGGATACCCAGCCCACGCTCAAGTCTACCATTCGTCAAGTAGTCCATGTATATTGTTTAGTCTCTGTGGCCTCTTGGACCCACTAATTTTTTTTCCTTCCTGGGGACTGGTTCATCAGCTTGGAGGACTGAGTGTTGGGCACCAGTATGCAACAAGAATTTGGTAGGTTTCCCTTCCACTTTTAGGATTACCCTGGGCTCAGGGAGGGGGTCTGAACCCTATCCTCCTATTCACTGTCTTCCCTCAGGGCTTACACCCTTGCCTTTGGGAGCTCTTTTCCCAAGACCTGGGATTTCCTGCTCCAGGCTTCTGTTTGTTAAGGCACTCTTGAGCACAGTCGCCCCTCTCTATAGTAAATTCCTTTCCTCTCACCTTTCTTTTTGTAACTCTCTTTCATCTTCTTCCTTTTTCTTTTTCTGTTCTTTCTCCTCCTCTGTCTCCCTGTTATTGTAGACTTGTTCATCAGCCTGCACTAAATCCCTCAGTGACTTATGCTGTAGTGCCTCTATCCTCTGAAGCTATTTCCTGATAGCTTTAGTACCCTGGTCTATAAAATCCAAAGTCACACTTCACCCAATACAACAGTGGCTCTCTTGCTCCAGGTGCCCACAGCTGGTCCTAGTTCTGAGGGCCCTCCCCATGGTACCCCCTTGCTGGGGGCCTGAGAAAGGGTGGGGTAAAGGGATGCTGGATGAGAGCTCGAAGGAGATCTCTAAGGAGGGGTCGTGGGAACTTGGGCCATTTTAGTGGGGTAAGGGGTTAGAAGAGCCATCAGCAGAAGATCTGCAGTGGAAGATTGCTGGAGGATCTTCATTACAGACTTGGTTCTTCTTCATAGTCAGGACCTGCAAGAGTCGGAGAGACAAAAAACATAGTGGAACACGTGCTCCTGTGGCATGCAATATTTAGTATATATTTCATGTAAGATTGCCTTTTCACTTAAATTGTGTTTTATGCTAAATTTCTCCACAATGGTCAGTAGCAGATAAATCTTTTATCATTTCTATGAGAATGTATTATAATGCAGTTGTATCAAATTTACTCACTCTGACAACTCTTCCCAGATCTATCATACTTCACAATACATTCATTTTTGTGTCTTTCTTATTGTTCACTCAAAAGTGTGATCATTGGAGGAGCAGGGTAGTTGTAGCATCATAATAATTACCTTAGTATAAAAAAGTTGATTCATATATTTCCTCCTTTTCTTTTCAATTACAAATAATATAAAAACATTGTAGTTTTTTGTTCAGATAGAGCAAACTTTTGATTCTTTGATAACTAATCTTTTTTCTAAGCACATATTTATTTACAAAAGAAATTTGTGTTTTAAATTTCAACTCAATTATGTATATAAGAAATTTTATCAACTTTTTTGAATATGTATGTTGTCTATCCTTTCTATCTTGCTAGTTATATGTTGTTTTGTCTTCCACTTCCTTATTTGTCCATTCCTGTTCATCAAATAATTCAATGACATTGATGACAGTATCTGCCTTAGTGTCCTGAGTGCTTTTTTAAAATAAATATCAGTTTGCTATTGGTTGCTTTTAGTTTCATTTATAGAACTTTGATATTCAAAACTGTAAATTTTCCTTTTGTAGTGTTTTGACTTTATTCTTATGAATGGTCCTTTTGATAAAGGTATATTTAGGAAGATATTACTCAACATGCCTCTTTTGAAAATAATAATGTAATAATAATTGTATGAATATTTGTATATGCTATATAATCTTTTGTTAAAATATGTGTTTTTAGTGATCAGGGGTATTTAAATTACTTGATCTCTAATTATGGTGGTAAAATTATTAGAGGCATTTGTTGTAATGAGGGTACAGGCATAAACTGGAATCAAAGAGTTGGCGATGAAGGCTTATTTGGTTGTTTTTAGGGACAAATACTGTTTTGCAGGAATGGCAAAAAAGAAATGTCAAATATGAGGTTAAATAGAGAAAATAAATTAAATGGAAACATTATGATACTAAAAATGTTTGGAAAGTTTTGATGCTATACCGGGCTTCTATTCACTGAAGTAGGTAATATTTTTTAAGGAATAATTTCCCCAATAGATCTATAATATGATAGAGACCTGCGAAAGGGGCTTTAAAAAGTGAAGACAGGTTGACACCTTGATATTGAATGCAGTAACTATTTCAGCTTGAATAGCCAAGAGTAAATATTATGTGAACTACCTGATAGATCATGATTCTTTGTAGGTCAATGTGGCATTTCAACATGCCCCTTAGGCAAGGACTATATAGGCTAATATAAAATATAGTGCTTTAGTCTTCATAGTCAAATGTGGTTTGGGATGTAGAGTATGGGATTTAGACATCATTGTATTTAAAGCCTCAGCAGGAATATTAGATGTACTGCATGTATCACCATATGAAATCTTATGTACAGTTTTACCTAGTACTAAAGATAGCAAAAGGAAACATGGCATCATAGTTAAATGCTACGTAGATTTGCATTTGGAGCCTGAAGCTAGCAGTCATAGGTTTATTACGACCAAATAGACAGATGAATTTTAAAAGAACAGGGTTTGCGAAAAGTCTGTGCTTCATGACATGTTGATGTAAATATTATTATCTTTTAAACACTTAGGACTTGATTCTTCATATGGTTTGATATATTAGTAAACACTCTCTTGAATAATATTATATATGATAGTTTGTAATGTTTTCACTAACTCTCTAAGAGTTGGTATCTATGAGAATTGACTATAGCCACAAGTTGTTATATAAATAAGATAGAGGTTTGAACCCATATCTGCCTCAAGGAGTTATTTCTTTTTCCTTATGTAATACGTTTTTGAATTACAAATGAAATTAGCAGTACAAATATAGGATGCCTGAAAATATGTGTGGACGATTGATGTCTTCATGGAAGAATCTCTGGTTGCTTAAAGGTTCAGAACTTGAATTAATCACCATGACTATCAACAGCTCTGTACCTGATAATAGATTTTGCAAATTATTCATAAATTATAGCCATATGGTTCAGTATGTGGAATTTCATACTTGTAAGGTGATTCACAAGCAACTAAAACTTTTTTATTCTAGAAGAGTTAGTTGTATTTAATTCAAGAGTGTTGTAGTTCACTGTTATGCCACTTGTTTATCATGACCAAGGTCAGGGCTTCAACTTTTAACAGGCAAAAATTTCTAACCCAATCTAGATTACTAGGACCAGTTTTTATATCTAATTAGCAAGAGAAAATGCTTCAGAGAGTGAGTCATACAATTTAATGGTATAAAATATGAACATGATACATCTCTATATATTTACAAAGGTAAGTATGAAAAACAAACAGTCTTCCTAAAATGCATTACAGAACAAAGTACTGGAAGTGGGGCCAATATTAATTAATTACCACATAGTATAGGTACAAAGTGGGTATGAAAAGTTACTTGTATATATTTACTCTAAACTTATGTTTTAAAAGGTAGTCTGTCATGTATAATAACTCCTCCAGGTTACTCTTAAAGTGTTATTTGCCTGTATGTGAATGACATGTACAAAAAAAATGGTGTTCAAGGAACATAAGGGTTTATGTAACATAATACTCATAGAATGCTTCATGTCTCTTCTGAAACCCAACTAAGACAGTGACTGTTATGTTGTTGCTGTTGTGGAGCTCTTTGTTAGCTTTCTAAACAGTTACCATGTTCATGATATACACTCTTACGATTTTATATATTTCACAACTGATTTCTATGACAATTTTTATGCTATCTACTATATTTTAGTAGGTAGAGGAGATTCCAATGCATTCCTCTGAGAAATAATGGGGCAAAGTAATTACCTAGAGTTTCAAACCATGTTAACCAAATAAAGCTTGTTTCTCTAGAGCTTTGTTAATTGCTTGATGCATGTGAAAATTTTCTGTAGTCATGCTGGTCTACTTCTTCTTTTACATAACTCATTTATCTCACATGCTTCTCTTTCTCAGGACGTATCCTTGGCATAGGCTATCACGTACTCCAACAGTGCCGGGAGCCAAGCCCACTTATATGCCCTCTGTTTCAGGAATGTTCTCAGGAATGTATCAGTCCCATTTATATATCCTCTGTTTTTGGGAAACCTAGCCAGTTATCTTTCCTTATCTGAATTTTCACACCTGAAATTTGTGGCTTATGGTACAGGAACCAAAAGAACAATGGGAGGGTGGCGCTGGTGATGAATTGGTCTTGGGCCCTATGTGGCCTTTTTGCTTGCTTGTCTTTATAAGCCACTGCCCTGAAATAAAGTTTGAGAGCTTGATCAGACAAATGACTTGCTCTCCTTCTTTGCCCCTCCTGTCCCCCATTCTTTCACCCCCTCTCAGGTCTCCACTGAACCCCCTGCAGGTCAGGGCATGACAGCATCTAAACTTTTCTAAGGAATAATCTTGCCTGCCAAGTGGTTCCCATCCATGTTCCTATTAAGCTCGGAGAATGAGAAAAATGCATAGTGAAAAACAGATTAGTTCAAGAAATTTCTGGTGGTTCTTTAATCCTGTAAAGGATACAATTAAGGTAAATATTAAGACATCAGAAACAAAGAAGCAAGGTAAACACAAAGTAAAACTGTATTTATAAATTTGGACTTTCTAATAGCAGTTATACTTCTATACATATTAATCAGAGACTGAAATGAAGTCCTTATTTCAGAAAATATTTCGCACTGAATTGAACTTACTGTCAAGTGAGTTCAAAGGGTGTGGCTGGTGCCAAAAATAAATAAATAAGTCTGTTTTTCTAGACATAAATAGGAAATGCTGTTTGAAAAATGGGAACAACTCTGATTTATAGGAAAACCAGTATATTTCAATAACATGAATATAGTAGGGGAGTTTCACTACCTAAAATATTTTAATTTCTTTAATCACATAACATTGGTACAATCCATACTTATCAAATCCTTCTACCACCGCCACCTCTCCAGCTTCGCAGTTTCCCTATCTCCCTTATAGCTTATAGCTATATATATTATATATTCATATATATTATATATATTATATATTCATATATTATATATTATAAATTCATTTCCTTTTCACTCGCCTGTGTACTGGAGGCTATCCATGGAGATCTCTGACCAGGCCAGGTAGGAGGTTCAAGCCAAGAGTAAAGGATGCCAGTAAGGAGGGTTAATTGACTCTATCACTTCAGCTGCTGCCTCCACTGCTGCTGTCTCTGCTGTTCCTCCTAGCGACAACACTGGTCATGCTGCACTGAGCCTTCTTGACTGACCTGAGGGGGGCTGACTAGCCAGTAAGGGGGTGCAGGGGAGTTTCTGCTGGTGTTTCTGGAGAGCAGATCCCTTCCCTGGTGGTGGTGTTATAGCTCTTATGGCAGGAGCTCTCAGACAATGGAGTGATTCTCGCACACCTTTATTCTTTTGGACAGAATCTTTATTACAGCTGTGGGGTAGGTTGGCATCTGACAGTCGGTGGTGTCTATTGATTTGGTCTGAAAAGATAGAAAGCCCTCATCTATATGTAGAAGGGCTTGGGTTGTTGCCCCTACATAACTAATGACCACAAACCTCTCTAAAGAGGGGCTGTGGTGGGGGGCTGCACCTATAGCACAAGGGGCAGATGCCAGGAGCAGCAAAGCTCCTACCATCCCTCCATCCCTTAAGGTTCTCCAGGGCTTCTAGCCTTAGCGCAAGTAACAGGGTCATCAGGTTGGGAGCAACTGCCATTAGCCCCAGAGTCATTTTCTCAACCAAGGATAATTATGAGTACTAGTTTTGCATTACTTAACTTTACACACATAACCACAATATTGATTTTGTCAAGAAACTTGAGAACATTAAATGTCACAGTGAGAACCTACAACCAAATAAAGAATGTTTATGTTTAATAAAAACAAATGTAAATGGATACTTTTACATTTACATGTTCATAAGTGTTTGTACATTTTATATGTATATATCAACAATATATTTCTGTAAATAATACTACTTCTGCACCAAAATTTCAATTAAAAATGAAACTAAACAGCCATTTCAATTATGTGCATTATGACAAGTTATTTTGTGTACTTAAAAAATGATATTGGGAAAAATTATTCAGTTTAATCCCCTATGATTAGTTTCTGCCCTTTTTTTCTGTGAGATTTCTGAAATCTCAATCATTATATTTATTGACAGTTCATTCATTTTTCTTAATGAGCAGTGTTATAATAAAAGATGTATCAAATGTTATATATTTAATTCCTAGTAATGATAATCTGACAATTTTTTATGCATGTCAGTGTACATATAAATATAATTCTATGTCATTTAAAATAGGAAATATGATTTTTTTTTTCGGAGCTGGGGACCTAACTCAGGGCCTTGTGCTTGCTAGGCAAGCGCTCTACCGCTGAGCTAAATCCCCAACCCCAAGGAAATGTGATTTTTTGAAAGTGGTTCATAAAATAAGTATGAAAATGGTCTCCCCATTCAACTACCTTTCATTACCAAATGACAATGTAGACTTTTTTCTGATTAGCATACTGTGTTCTTTTTTTTTTCTTTCTCATGAACTATCATGGTGTCAACAACTATAACTTCATATGAACTCATGTAACCCCTTCAAAGCACACTACAATAATATTTCTAACTTTAGAAGCAAAATGGCCTAAGGAATACACAGATATATCTTCAGACTAAAATAACCAAGCTCTGAAAGTCAGCACACAGAAAACCAAGAAAGCAAATTTGAGAAAGCCAATGTTTTCCAAGCATCTTATGAACTGATACCCTTCATGGTACATTACACAGTGAATTACAAGAAACACTTTAAAACACAATATCTAACCAAAGAACCACTCTATTAACTCGAATTCTGGCATTAAGCCAAAATATCAGCATTGGGTTTTTTCCAATGTAATTAAGATATAGTTGGCAAATAATAAAGTATATTATGTGATATTTATATTTTTAAATGATTACTGCTTTCAGGATAATTAATATATTCATTACTTCACACAGTTATTGTCTTAGGGAAGATGATGAGATTATTTGGTACCTAATATATTGATAAACTTCAAATGTATAAATAATGCACTATGAACTATAGTCACACAAATATATAAAACAGAGGATATATGAGTAGAATGCCAATATAATAATACAGCTTATGAATCTTTCATTTGCTTTCTAAGTTATTGTAAGTAGTACCACAGGGGGAAAAAAAGAAAGAAGATATGTCCTGAGACACTGTCATACTCTTTGGACATACATTAAGAAGCAAATTTCTACATCCTATGGTGGTTCTAAAGGAACTTCCACATTGGTTTCCATAACGATGATACTCATTCACATTCTCCCTAACCATGGATCACTGCTACTCTTCCTACTCTTAATAACAGCTGCTCTACTGTCTTTGAGCATGAAACATTCCCTAGAGGCTTGTGTGTTTATTTGATAACTTGAACCTAAGGTGATTTGGTTCTGTTCTAAGAAGGTTGTAGAACCTTGGGGATGTAGAGCTTAGGTAGATGATATGAAACACTAACAGTTACTTATGGAGACTATAGTCTGACCCCTTTCCTGTATAAGCTCTTTTTAGTCTGAGGTCCACCAAGACGTGAGGAATCCTAGACATATACTCTGCCATCATTTGTTTGCTATCATTCCGGATCTTCTTAACTGGTGGGTCGGAATGAACCTTTTTTTCATTAAGTTGTTCCTGAAAGTTATTAAGTCATGCCAACGGTAAATGAAACTAACAAAATGATGTCACACTGAAGTTTTGAATTTCATTGTTTTATGATTCATGACAGCATTTATTCACAACCATTTTGGTATGATTTCTTTTCTTTTTTGGGGGGGGGTTAAATGGGTTACACAGTTTTAGATTTTTCTAATCATAGGTTAATACTGACAAATTATGCAATTTTCACAAATGTGCCATGCCCTCAAATATACATAGTGTCAAGTTCAACAATAGTGAGCATCCTGAATTGTAAAATGGCTTCCATCTTTATGATTTTTTTCTTTATTAACTTGAGTGTTTCTGATTTACATTTCGATTGTTATTCCTTTTCCTTGTTTCCGGGCCAACATCCCCGTAACCCCTCCCCCTCCCCTTCTTTATGAGTGTTCCCCTTCCCATCCTCCCCCCATTACCTCCCTCCCCCAAATAATCACGTTCACTGGGGGTTCAGTCTTAGCAGGACCAAGGGCCCCCTTCCACTGGTGCCCTTACTAGGCTGTTCATTGCTACCTATGAGGTTGGAATTCAGGGTCAGTCCATGTATAGTCTTTGGGTAGTGGCTTAGTCCCTGGAAGCTCTGGTTGGTTTGCATTGTTGTACATATGGGGTCTCGAGCCCCTTCAAGCTCTTCCAGTCCTTTCTCTGATTATTTCAATGAGGGTCCTGTTCTCAGTTCAGTGGTTTGCTGCTGATATTCGCCTATGTATTTGCTGTATTCTGGCTGTGTCTCTCAGGGCAGATCTACATCCGTTCCTGTCGGCCTGCACTTCTTTGCTTCATCCATCTTATCTAATTGGGTGGCTGTATAAGTATGGGCCACATGTGGGACAGGCTCTGAATGGGTGTTCCTTCTGCCTCTGTTTTAAACTTTGTCTCCCTATTCCCTGCCAAGGGTATTCATTTTCCCCTTTTAAAGGAGTGAAGCATTCACATTTTGGTCATCCCTCTTGAGTTTCATGTGTTCTGTGAATCTAGGGCAATTCAACCATTTGGGATAATAGCCACTAATCAATGAGCACATACCATGTGTGTTTTTCTGTGATTGGGTTACCTCACTCAGGATGATATTTTCCAGTTCCATTCATTTGCCTATGAACTTCATAAAGTCATTGTTTTTGATAGCTGAGTAATATTCCATTGTATAGATGTACCATATTTTCTGTATCCATTCCTCTGTTGGAGGGCATCTGGGTTCTTTCCAGCTTCTGGCTATTATAAATAAGGCTGCTATGAACATAGTGGAGCATGTGTTTTTGTTATATATTGGGGCATCTTTTGGGTATATGCCCAAGAGAGGTATAGCTGGGTCCTCAGGTAGTTCAATTTCCAATTTTCTGAGGAACCTCCAGACTGATTTCCAGAATGGTTGTACCAGTCTGCAATCCCACCAACAATGGAGGAGTGTTCCTCTTTCTCCACATCCTCGCAAGCATTTGCTATCACCTGAGTTTTTGATCTTAGCCATTCCCACTGGTGTGAGGTGAAATCTCAGGGTTGTTTTGATTTGCATTTCCCTTATGACTAAAGATGTTGAACATTTCTTTAGGTGTTTCTCAGCCATTCGGCATTCCTCAGCAGTGAATTCTTTGTTTAGCTCTGAACTCCATTTTTTAATAGGGGTATGTGTCTCTCTGGGTCTAACTTCTTGAGTTCTTTGTATATTTTGGATATAAGGCCTCTATCTGTTGTAGGATTGGTAAAGATCTTTTCCAAATCTGTTGGTAGTCGTTTTGTCCTAACCACAGTGTCGTTTGCCTTACAGAAGCTTTGCAGTTTTATGAGATCCCATTTGTTGATTCTTGATCTCAGAGCATAAGCCATTGGTGTTATGTTCAGGAAATTTTCTCCAGTGCACATGTGTTTGAGATACTTCCCCACTTTTTCTTCTATTACTTTGAGTGTATCTGGTTTGATGTGGAGGTCCTTGATCCACTTGGACTTAAGCTTTGTACAGGTTATAAGCATGGATCAATCTGCATTCTTCTACATGTTGACCTCCAGTTGAACCCGCGCCATTTGCTGAAAATGCTATCTTTTTTCATTGGATGGTTTTGGCTCCTTTATCAAAAAATCAAGTGACCATAGGTGTGTGGGTTCATTTCTGAGTCTTCAATTCTATTCCACTCGTCTATCTGTCTGTCTCTGTACCAATACCATGCAGTTTTTATCACTATTGCTCTGCAATACTTCTTGAGTTCAGGGAGAGTGATTCCCCTAGAAGTTCTTTTATTGTTGAGGATAGTTTTAGCTATCCTGGGTTTTTTGTTATTCCAGTTGAATTAGCAAATTGTTCTGTCTAACTCTTCGAAGAATTGGATTGGTATTTTAATGAGGATTGCATTGTATCTGTAGATTGCTTTTGGTAAAATGGCCATTTTTACTATATTAATCCTGCCAATCCAAGAGCATGGGAGATCTTTCCATCTTCTGAGTTCTTCTTCAATTTCTTTCTTCAGAGGCTTGAAGTTCTTATTGTACAGATCTTTTACTTGCTTGGTTAAAGTCACACCAACGTATTTTATATTATTTGGGACTATTATGAAGGGTGTCGTTTCCCTAATTTCTTTCTTGGCTTGTTTCTCTTTTGTGTAGAGGAAGGCTACTGATTTATTTCAGTTAATTTTATACCCAGCCACTTTACTGAAGTTGTTTATCAGCTTTAGTAGTTCTCTGGTGGAACTTTTGGGATCACTTAAATATACTATCATATCATCTGCAAATAGTGATATTTTGACTTTTTCTTTTCCAATCTGTATCCCCTTGATCTCCTTTGTTGTCTGATTGCTCTGGCTAGAACTTCAAGCTTCAAGTTTCTCTCCATTTAGTTTAATGTTAGCGACTGGTTTGCTGTATATCGCTTTTACTAAGTTTCGGTATGGGCCTTGAATTCCTATTCTTTCCAGGACTTTTATCATGAAGGGGTGTTGAATTTTGTCAAATTCTTTCTCAGCATCTAATGAAATGTTCATGTGGTTTTGATCTTTCAGTTTGTTTATTTAATTTATTACGTTGATGGTTTTCCGTATATTAAATCATCCCTGCATGCCTGGGATGAAGCCTACTTGATCGTGGTGGATGATTGTTTTGATGTGCTCTTGGGTTCGGTTTGCCAGAATTTTATTGAGTATTTTTGCATCGATATTCATAAGGGAAATTGGTCTGAAGTTCTCTTTCTTTCTGTGGTTTAGATATAAGAGTAATTGTGGCTTCATAGAATGAATTCTGTAGTGTTCCATCTGTTTCAGTTTAGTGGAATAGTTTGGATAGTATTGGTAAGAGGTCTTCTATGAAGGTCTGATAAAATTCTGCACTAAATCCATCTGGACCTGGGCTCCATTTGGTTGGGAGACCTTTAATGACTGCTTTTATTTCGTTAGGAGTTATGGCGTTGTTTAACTGGTTTATCTGTTCCTGATTTAACTTCGGTACCTGGTATCTGTCTAGGAAATTGTCCATTTCCTGTAGATTTTCAAGTTTTGTTGAATATAGGCTTTTATAATAAGATCTGATGATTTTTTGAATTTCCACTGAATCTGTAGTTATGTCTCCCTTTTCATTTCTGATTTTGTGAATTTGGACACACTGTTTGTGTCCTCTCTATATTCTGGCTAAGGGTTTATCTATCTTGTTGATTTTCTCAAAGAACCAACTTTTGGTTCTGTTGATTATTTCTATTGTGTGGCGGGAGGAGTTTCTTTTCTGGTCCAATCTGTTTGGAGTTCTGTAGGCTTCTTGTATGCTTATTGGCATCTCTTTCTTTACATTAGGGAAGTTTTCTTCTATGATTTTGTTGAAGATATTTTCTTGTCCTTTGAGCTGGGGGTCTTCATTCTTTCTATACCTATTATCCTTAGGTTTGATCTTCTCATTGATTCCTGGATATCCTGTATGTTTTGGACCAGTAGCCTTTTCCGTTTTAGATTATCTTTGACAGTTGTGTTAATGATTTCTATGGAATCTTCTGCTTCCGAGATTCTCTCTTCTATCTCTTGTATTCTGTTGGTGATGCTTGTATCTATAGCCTCTTGTCTCTTCTTTTGGTTTTCTATATCCAGGGTTGCTTTCCTGTGTTCTTTCTTCATTGCTTCTATTTCCATTTTTTATTCCTTCAACTGTTTGATTGTGTTTTCCTGGAATTCTTTCAGGGATTTTTGTGATTCCTCTCTATAGGCTTCTATTTGTTTATTTATGTTTTCCTTCGTTTCTCTAAGGAGTTCTTCATGGTCTTTCTTGAAGTCCTCCAAATATGATTTTAAATCTAGATCTTGCTTTTCTAGTGTGTTTGGATCTACAGTGTTTGCTTTGATGGGAGAATTGGGCTCCTATGATGCCATGTAGTCTTGGTATCTGTTTCTTGGGTTTCTGCGCTTGCCTCTCCTCATCAGATTGTCTCTGGTGTTACTTTGTTCTGCTATTCTGACAGTGGCTAGACCTTCCCTTAGGCCTGTGTGTCAGGAGTGCTGTAGACCTGTTTTCCTATTTTCTTTCAGCCAATTATGGGAACAGAATATTCTGCTTTTGGGCGTGTAGTCTTTCCTGTCTACTGGTCTTCAGCTATTCTTGTGGGCCTGTGTCCTTAGTCGACCTGGCAGGGCACTTGGAGCAGAAAAGTTAGTATTACCTGTGGTCCTGTGGCTGAAGTTGCTCATGGGGGACTGCTTTTGAGCTCTCCATGAGGGCAGCAACCAGGAGGGCCTGTGCAGCCTTTTCCAGGAACCCACTTACACCGGGGTCCCAGATGACATTAGGTGTTTTCCTCTGGAGTCAGAAATGTAGGCAGAGTGTAGTCTCTTCTGGTTTCCCAGGTGTGTCTGCCGCTCTTAAGTTTTATCTCTCTCTCCCATGGGATTTGGGTGCAGAGAACTGTTGGTCCCTTCAGGTCCGGGCGGTGTCTAGAGCACAAGGGACCTGCAGCTCCAGTGCCCCTATCTTCCGGTTCCCAGAGGCCATATACAGTTTCCTCTTGGGCCAGGGATGTGGGTAGGGGTAGGCAGTATTGGTGGTCTCTCCTGCTCTGCAGTCTCAGGAGTGCCTACCTGTCCGGGCGGTGAGCTCTCTCTCTCAAGGGGTTTGGGAGCAGTGAGCTGCAGCCTGGGATCAGCTAGGTTCAGGAATTTCTAATGGCCAAGAAACACTTAATTAATTTTTCAGCACCCTTAGTCATAAGGAAAAATGCGAATCAAATGACTCTAGAATATACCTTACACCCATCAGAATGGCTTAGATCAAAGACAAGTGACAGTGCATTCCAGTGAGTATGGGGAGAAAGGGCAATACTCCTCTATTGCTGGTGGGAGTGCAAATTGGCACAACCACTGTGGTATCAATTTAACAGTTTCTTAGAAATTTGGGGGTATTTCTACCCCAAGACTCAGCTATACCACTGCTGAGCATATAATCAAAGGATATTCCAACATACCCCAAGGGCATTTGTTCACCTATGTTTATAGCAGCTTAATTTGTAATACCCAGAAACTGGAAACAACCCAGATGTCCTTCAACTGAAGAATAGTTAAATACAATGTGATTCATTTACATGATGGAACACTACTTAGCTATTAAAAACAATGACATCATAAATTTTGAAGGCAAATGTATGGAACTGGAATGTATTATCCTGAATGAGGTAAAAAAGACCCCAAATTACATTCACCATATGTAGTAACTTCTAAGTCAATATTAGACATAAAGTACAGGATAACCATACTAGAATTCACAGACACGAAAAAGCTATATAACAAGGAAGTCCCCAGGGAAGATCCTTGAATGATATTTAGAAGGGGAAATAAAATAGACATAGGAGGTAGATGCAATGGAGAAAACTGGGTGGGAGAGAATATAGGGGTTGGAATTTGGTAGGGGGAATCAACTCTAGAGAGAGTCAGGGAGAGACAGCAGCAATCAACACTTGGCAGATGGAGGGTATCTTTATTATTTGCCACATATGTGGGATGTGGAAGCCCCCAGGGAGCATATGGGGGTACCTCTAGCTGAGACATGTAGCAGTGGGGAATATGGCCCCTGAAGTGGTCACCAACTGTAACCAGTCAGGATTCCCAGTGGAAGGATAAGGACACAAGCACACTAAAAAATCTTTGACCCAAAATGTGTCCTGCCAATAAGATGTGCAGGAACAAAGGTGGAACAGAGTCTGATGGAATGAATGGTCAACCAATGACTGGCACAAATTGAGACCCATACCATGGGAAAGAACCAATACCTTACCTTATTACTGCTACTCATACTCTTTTATGCTTCCAGACAGGAGCCTAGCATAACTGTCATCTGATAACTCCACCAAACAGATAGTGGAAACAGATGCTAATCATTAGATTGGTCCTTGTGGAAGAATTGAGGATATAAAGGTGATAGATACTCCACAAGAAATCTGAGTCAACTCATCTGAATGCTTGGGGGATCCTACAGTCTGAATCAACAATGAAATCATAAGCATGGGATTGACCTAATGCTCCCTCAACATATTTAGCATATATTGGTGTTCATATGGTTCTCCCAACAACTATAGCAGGGGATTTCCCTGAATCTGATCCCTGTTTGTGGATGCCATTCTCCTAACAGAACCACAGAACTACCTGGGCCGGCCACAGTGTGAGAGTCCTGCAGTGACTTTATGTGCCAGGGTGGTACCCCAGAGGAGGGGAGGAGGAAGTCTGAGGGGGCACAGAGAAATTGGGGAGAGGTGGCTATAATGGGGATACATAGTGAGTAAACATTAATTAATGAAAAGGAAACAAAAAGCTTTATAGAATGTGTTCTTTATAAAATACATTTTAATTAAATGTTTAATTTTGTCCTTATCTTGGTTATTTGTAGTGTGTAGTTTCATTCTACTCATTTTTTTGTATATTTGTTTGTTTTTTGTTTGTTTGTTTTTTGATATTTTAAGTTCATTAGTCACATTATTAAATAATTTAAAATGTACTTATTTGATAAAGAAATATAATCAACAATTTTTCTTTTTATTTCTTTTTTTCTCTATCCTCAAAGTTGGTATTTTTTATTTTTATATCTATATATTTTATTAATTAATCTTTTATTTGAATATATATCATTCATGAGATTTTGTTACTTCCATATATTTATAACATTTCTGAAAAATATCTTGATGATTTTTTCTTTTTCTTTTTCTTTTTTTCATTGGATATTTTTATTAACATTTCAAATGTTATTCGCTTTCCAGGTTTCCCATCCCTCACTCCTTCTTCTATGGGAGGGTTCTCCCTCCCCAATCACCCTCCTTCCATTCCTTCCCACCTCCCTGCCCTGACATTCTCCTACACTGGGGGATCTAGCCTTGGAAGGACTAGGGGCTTCCCCTCCCATTGATGCCCAACAAGGCCATCCTCTGCTACATATGCAGCTGGAGCCATGGTCTTTCCATGTGTAGGTTTTTGGTAGTGGTTTAGTTCCTGAGAGCTCTGGTTGGTTGGTATTGTTGCTCTATGGGGTTGCAAGTCCCTTCAGCTCCTTCAATCCTTTCTATAACTCTAGCAATGGGGACCCTGTTTTCAGATCAGTGGTTTGCTGCTAGCATTTGCCTCTGTATTTGACATGCTCTGGCTGAACCTCTCAGGAGACATGTATATCAGGCTCCTGTTGGCATGTACTTTTTGGCTTGGATTCATCAATATTGTCTAGGTTTGGTCAGATATGGGCTTGATCCCCAGGTGGGGCAGACTATGAATGGCTGTTCCTTCAGTCTCTGCTCCAAACTTTGTCTCCATATCTCCTCCTATGAATATTTTTATTCCCCCTTTTAAGAAGGACTGAAGCATCTGACTTTGATCATCCTTCTTCTTGAGCTTCACGTGGTCTGTGGATTCTATATTGGGAAACTTGAGCTTTGGGGCTAATATCCCCTTTTCAATGAGTGCACAAATGTGTGTTCTTTTGTGATTGGGTTACCTAACTCAGGATGATATTTTCTAGTTCCATCCATCTGCCTATGAATTTCATGAAGTCTTCATTTGATAACTGAATAGTACTCCATTGTGTAGATGTACCACATTTTCTGTATCCATCCCTCTGTTGAAGGGCATCTGGGTTCTTTCCAGTTTCTGGCAATTAGTATGACCATAAAAAATTGATGCTATGATTCACTGTTTTCTTGGGATTTAGATTTTCATCCTGGGTTTCATATTATCTGTTCAATGTACCTGTGCGAATAAGAAATATTCCCTATTTTTATGTAGTACTTGTAAACATCTGAAAGTATAGTTTGGTTTGTATTATTTTTCACCTCAGAAAGAATTATATATACTATTGATATGAGATAAAAATAAAAAAATCATTACAGAAAATATGGAGAATCCTCTATAAAGGAGTGATTAAAAAGAAAACATAATTAAGAATTAATAAACTAAGGATGTTAACTTATTGAGTCTAAAAGGTATTTTCACAAGAGCTGATGAACTGACATTTATTGCGAAGACTGTGGCTCATAAAGGCTTTTTTCCTTAAGCATTTTTTAGTATTTTGATTTTGATTAACATGGATTGTTGTGAAAATGTCCTCATTATAGCTATATACATGAACTAAAATTAGTGCTGAAAAATATGAATTCACTTATATTTTGCCTACATTTATGATTTGTCAAAACTTAAAGCCCATGATAAATAGATTTTAAAAACATATACATGCACACAACTGATTATTTATTTATTTGTAAAATGTGAAATCTATTGCTTTTAGTTATATGGACAGAATGAAAGATATTACTGTGAAATAATCTGGGTAACGATGGAAATGGATCCATGTTACTAGAGCTTGTGTAGACTTAGAGAAGAGCTTGCATGTTCCCTGAAGACAAGCATGGAGTTGGATGGGAGAATTAATTATTAATGCTAATTAGCAGAGTAGAATAATTATGGGCAGTATCAGTTATCAAGCATATTTAAATTTTCCTTCAGAGAGTCTTGTACATTTTCAGTACTAGAATGACAGGGCTGGCATTTTTATACCCATCATTTAACTTGTCCTTCATAGTATGCTGCATATGAGTACTGAATGCCATACAATACTTCATGAGACATGTAATTTAAGACATACTTAAAATATTTTGTGATTTTGAAAATATTACATCAGCTTAAAGTAATTAATTTCTTATGTAAGGCCTCAAAAGATCAACAAGATTTAGTCTCTAGAGTTTCTGTCCCTAAGGGTAGAGTCATAAGTATAAAAATATTTACACCACTCCCACTCACAGATACCACCTTCACCCACAAAAGATTTGCTTCAAGGCTACAAAAGAAAGGTACATATTAGCTTATATCAGAAAAATAAGTTCACCTATTTTGATACATTGTATCACTGAGCCAAATTCAGTATCACTTTTTGATATACAATATATACTTGAGTGAGAACGATTCCCTCATATCTTATCTCAATGTTTTATCTTGATACTGTATTCCAGTATATCTCTGTTGTTCTTCCCTGATATTTTAAACTTTCTATCTTGTTACATAAATGAAGACATGATCATTTAAAAACATATTATGCTAATATTCAACAAAAGAGAATAATGGGAAGATTAACTTGAGAAATTAATGAAAATCTTTTAGTCTAGTTACAGATCTGTAAATGTGTCTGTATTTTAACATTAATGGAATGATTCTCATATAAAAAACATATTCCATGTTTGTCTGTGTGTGTGTGTGTGTGTGTGTGTGTGTGTGCGTGTGTATTTCAGTGTCTGTGTATCAGGATTTCATGCTTTTTTGTCTATTTGTCTCTGACTCTCAGTATCTTCATGTCTCTGATTCACTATATGTGTGTGTTTCTTTATGTTGTGTGTATTCACGTGTTTAGAGAATAAGTTCAGCAATGTTCCTTAGATACCATACGCCTTGGATTGGAAGGTAAGAAGGCTATGATGACTAGCCTGCAATCACACAAATCTACATATGTTGATCTCCCAATTGCGGCTCATTCTATTTAAAGCGAGCTAACCGGAATGAACCTCACAAGGTCTGCAGGACCACTAGGCAAGTACTCTACAGTCTGATCTGTCTTCCCTTATCCAGAAAGTATAATATCCTTTTCTTCTATTCTCTGTTTGTATTCTTTATGACATATAGAAAATTAATGAATACATTTCCTATAAAAGTCATTAAGACTGTTTTCATATAGTAGTTGTCCCAGTGTCAGATAAGCAAATTTTTTAGATCAAATATGAAATAACAAAAATGTATATAACAATTTGTACATATATATATGTATATTATAAATGTGTGACTATATGTTATATATTATACTTACATATTTTATATTGTTATTAAATACAGAGTAAAGAAAATAATATTTTATTTAGGCTATTCGTTTATGAATGCACACAATGAAAAAATAGACTATTGTATTAGGTATAAAATTAACTGGAAATGAATACGATATAATTCAATGTTCTTGAAACTATAAACACTAAAACTTGCAGTCTAGCATAAATTTAACTCAGTAATTGTATTGCCTTTAAGAAGCTGTAAAAATGGTTTAGAATTTCTAAAATGTGTGATTTGTAGTTTCTCTGGCATACCAAAATCCAGATGTTCAAAGAGTAATTTGCTTTTAAATTCAAGAAATATAACAAATTCCTTTTTCTTCATTCTCTGTTTTATTAACCTTTAGAATAAACTACATATTCTGGAGAAGACAAGACATGTTACTAATATATGGGAATAACAGTGGGCCAATGTTCATCCTATTGGGCTTCTCAGATTACCCAGAATTAGCGGTCACTTTCTTCTTGATGTTTCTCACCATCTATAGCATCACTGTTGTAGGGAATATTGGCATGATTGTCATAATCAGAATTAATCCTAAACTGCACACTCCCATGTACTTCTTCCTCAGCCACCTCTCCTTTGTGGATTTCTGTTATTCCTCCATCATTTTCCCCAACATGCTCGTGAATCTTTTTATAAAAGACAGAACTATCTCACTTTTAGAATGTATAGTACAATATTTTTTCTTTGCTATCTTTGTGGTAACTGAATCCATTTTATTAGTGGTTATGGCCTATGACCGATTTGTGGCAATCTGCAGACCACTGTTCTACACAGTAGCCATGTCTCAGAAACTCTGCATCACTCTAGTGGTGGGATCATATGTATGGGGACTCACATGTTCCTTGACAATGACATGTTCTATTATCCAGCTGTCTTTTGTTGGTTTCAACATAATTGATCATTTCTTTTGTGAGTTCTCCTCACTTCTAGTCCTTTCATTATCTGACACTCGTGTAAATCAAATACTTCTGTTCTCACTTTCCACTATGAATGCTGTTAGCACTCTTCTCATCATCCTCCTGTCATATGTGTTCATCCTTCTCACCATACTCAAGATGCAATCATCCAGGGGCCGCCGAAAGGCTTTCTCTACATGTGCTTCACACCTGACTACCATCACCATCTTCTATGGTACTATCCTGTTTCTGTATTCTGTACCCAACTCAAAGAACTCCCAGCTTACATTCAAAGTGGCCTCTTTGTTTTATACCCTGGTGATTCCCATGCTCAACCCTCTGATTTACAGTTTGAGGAATAAAGATGTGAAGGATACAATAAGAAAAATCATGAAGATTAAATTTACAGCTTTCTCCCTTTCGTCTTCTCAAATAAATTGATCCTGTCATAAGTACAGAAGTTTTAGAGAATTTTAAGTATAAGATCATATTAAAATTAATAGCTTCTTCTACTGAACAGAAATGGTTTTATTTTGAATAGAATTCCCTCTTCGCTGTATCAATTTTCAGAAATAAATCAGAGATAACAAATTATTTGTATCCAATCTCCAAAACTGAAGTAACATTATAATTTATAATCTCATTGTAATATTTAAATATAACTATCAAGGATACTTTACATTGCATAATAGCATTTCCACTATACCACTTTTTTATGACACCTCATGTAGCTGAGTACAGAGGACATATGATTATTTGATATATATTTTAAATAAACGAATTTCATTATGTGTGCATTGGTGAAGTAATACAAAAGTTCCTCGAATTGACTGTGTGAATAACTCTATTTTCTATTATATGTATCTATTTTACTGATTTTACACAATTTTATATGATAGTACACATATGAACTTACAGTAATTATGATAGCTTCCACAAGGCCTATGTAAGTTCCAGACAGTCAAACAGGGTGGAAGGAAGGTAGAAACATATGTCCACCATAAACCAAATAATGAAGTAACTGTCATTTGAAATCTTCCAGGAAAGAAATAATTGGTTTCTTTGTAATAATGTGGTTCCCTGCTATACTTACCCTACAACATAGCTACCCTACCCCAAAGACTAGATGGGCAACAAAAATGAGACTTGATAGGAGAAAATATATCTCAAAGTTGAGTGGGAACACATGAAAAAGGTTGAGATAACTGATGGAATAAAAACTGAGGAACAATTTCATAATATGCCTGAAGTCTATGAAATTTTCAAATATATTCATTTGTGCTTTAAGTAAAGAAATTCAGTTAAGAGTAGATCTTATCTGATACATATCTATACTGATGCATGTGTAAATGTAAAGCAAGTGATAAAAATATGGGATTTCAGCAAATAAATAGATAACAATAATCTTAGCCACACCATTGTTTGCTACCCTTCCAACCCCAAATGAGAAATAAAGACAAATACCCAAGTCAGAAGGTAAAAAAAAGAATAGATGTAATAATAGCCAAAAGGATACTAAATTAGTACTGACAATATATAAGAGTATAATGAATATAATTAATCTCAAAATATTGAGACTACTGAAGAATATTTAAATTAAAATTATTCTTTCTTTCAAAATTGGTAATGAAAAACAAAGATGTGTTTTTACAAAAACAAATTGTTGAGATTATACAACTCTCCTATCCAAAACAAAATAGAACTCCTGGCAACAGAGGGAGGCCATTACCAGAAACCACAAGCAATTAAAATGTAGAGTCCCAATGGATATGTGAACAAAGAAGTCTTAATCCTAAGAATCAGGTAGCACTGAAGGGAAAAAGGCAGAAAAGTTTTAAGAGACAGGATCAGAAAGTGCCTGTGAGATTCTGTCTTCTAGGCATTTCAGAAGCAGCATCCATAAAGTCTCACCAATATGATTGCCCAAGCATGAGGGCTAAGTAATTAGAAATGTATTTGAAGCAAAAAAGAAGCTTTATTTAGAAGGTAAAAGACACAATAAAATCATGAGTTAATAATGTAGTACTGGGTTGAAAAATATGATAGTTACTTTATTGGGAAAATTTTTTATGATTTTCATGGTGTTGTTCCTCTATTGTGTGCATGTGTTCTGCAAGGCATCATGTAGATGACCTGAATAGAAACTTGTATGAGATGATTTATTGGGTATTTGTCTTAAATATACTTTATTTTTTTCTTCTTCCTTTTTTTCTTTTTCTTTTTTCTTTTTTTTTCGGAGCTGTGGACCAACCCAGGGCCTTGTGCTCTCTAGGCAAGCGCTCTACCACTGAGCTAAATCCCCAACCCCAAATATACTTTAAATAAGTGTGATAGTTAATGATAAACTCTTGAAGTCTATAAATGATTGAATGTACATTCATATATGTCTTCCTAGCTTCAATTGTACAATACTAGTCTATTTACATGATTGCAAAAATATTACAATACCCTGAATGAACTTTTACTGAATGTTCATGAAAAATCTTTGTCTTTGCCTAGATAATTCAAATTTATTATAAATGAAAAGGTGATTGTGATTTGAAATACTATGAGCTTATTACTTATAGAATAGTACTGTAAAAGAGAGAATAGTCACTATGTACTATTTATTACCCATGCATGATTAAAAATACCAGATTTTCCCTCTGTGAACCACTTGGTTGAACTATCTTCTTCAGCCATCTGTCCTAGTACCCAATATTAATGTGTATAATTTTAACTGATGATTAGTCCAATAGAACAAATACATTTCTATATAACTTGAATAATGGAAGAATGCACAAGTAAATAATCTGTACTATGATGCTACAAAAGCTCAATAAAGATATTATATGATCAAGTTATTTTGTATATGTGGTAATTATTAAAATGTTATTTGTTATAAATTCTAAACTAATGAACAGATTTTCAATGTATATGCATATGTAAAGTATTAGGAAAGTAGTTTTAGAATTGGTTGTTTGAAGGAATCTTTTTTCTATTGTGTTTATTTCTATTTTTTTGAATTTCACAATTCTATCTTTTACAATGTATCACTTGGAAATTATTTAAATTGTAAGTACAAGACTAACATTTAAATTAAACACATAGTCTGTGTTTACTTCTGTCCTCCTTTAAAAATCATGTTTATATTTTGATATAAGCCAAAAAACCAAATATGCAAGTTCATAGCTTTTATTCTGACATAAAACTAATGACATTTTACTCTCAAATTTGAAGAGACCAGTGATTCATAGCAACCCTACGATGAAGATGGTAGAGCATCTGTCTTTCTGAATATAGCTAACTGTAGTTTATAAAATGCTTGCCACTTCAATCTATATTTCGTAAATTACACACTTAATAATTCTTAGGGATGCCTAGTGCTCTACTATGAAACACATTCTTCGTGTATTTGTTGATGTGCATTGGGTTCCTGCTTTTGACAATATGCATAGTTTTTCAGTTCTTCATTGGGAAGAAAAGATAAGTTTGATGATTGACATGATGGCCTCATTGGGAACATGTGCTCTATAAAAGCTTCTGGATAATATAAGGTAGTTTTTAATTTCACCAGTTTTATTTTATTCCATTTTGCTTGAATTATTTTAAGATAGAATCTCATTATACAGACCAATGCAGTCTCAAATTCTGGCCCCAACCTTCCAAGTTCTGGTACTAAAAAAGCATATTATTACAAATAAGCTTTACTTTTGTTTGTATTTTGTTATTTTAGAGAAAGCTCATTTTTCCATAATAGATATAACAGTACATTTTAACTCACATTGTGTAAAGTTTTCTTTTTCTCCACATGTTCGTAAGCATTCCTTAGTTTTCCACTTTTTAAACAAACATTGTTATTATAATGATGTGATTTCCCATTGTGAATTGATTTGCATTTTTCTGATGTTGAATTTAGATTTCTTATGCTTGTCCCTTGTATGTGACCCAGCTTTTTATCTGGCATGTCTATTTGGTTTTTCAGCCATATAAAGGTATTTCTGTTTTGTTTTGCTTTACTTTGGTCACTGAAAATTTGAAGTTCACTATATATAGTAGGTTTAAACCTGTGACCTAAGCTTAATTTACAGATGATCCGTCTTTTGTATCACAGACCTTTTCCTGGAGACACAATACATACTAGGTTATTCAGCCCAGGAAGGGAACCCCACTTATTGTTCCAAATTCAAAGTAGGAGTGTCATTAGAATTTCATTGAGTCACCAAACAGAGTTGGATGAAGAAATACAGAAGCAGGAATTAGAAAATGTCTTCATCATTGAAAACCCCAAGCCAGTGCAGGTGAGGACTCATGAAAGCTGCAACCATAGCACTCTCTGAATAAGTAGCTAGTGGCTTATTCTACAGGATTAAGGGTATACTCATGTTTTTCAGAGTCTGATTTCCAAACAATTGTTTACTTTTTTAAATAACCTTTGAAGGGGTCTTCCTGAATCTTTCAAGTCTCTGATTTAGCAATTCTATAGCATTTTATATATTATTTGAGTCTCAAGAGTCTCCCCTTTCATCTTGAAAGCAATATTTCCAATCAAAAGGAACTGCTATATTTCCTGATCCCATTCCAGAAGCTGTTCTTTTAAGTATCTCCTTTATTATATGGAGGTGGTATTATGTGAGTTATTGCAAATATGATAAGGACATTAGGGTCTTGTACTCACAGTAACTGTAGTTACCCGCAACAGCAAAGTAATTAACATTAAAACATCGATGTGGTAGGGACGCATGAAGTCTCCTAATTGACAGTCTATTAGAGGTTAATGGCTCTTCAGAGAGGAAGAGTCATTTTTCCCCAAGAAAATGATTGCTGGTAAGTTTTTCATGCTCAGTTAGGATTGCTCTCATCCATGGCAGTACAAGGTACTACTTTGGCTTAATATTCTTTAAAAAGATGGACAAAGAATTAAGTTATGAGAGTGATGTTTTGGAATATACTAGAAGTTAGAGATAATAGCCTTGGATTGTATGTGATAGACTGTATATGGCTATGAAATTCTCAATGAAGAATTAACAAATATTTTAAAAAAATGCTTTGACATCACAGGGAATAAATTGGAACTTTAAAATTATTAAAAATTATTTTTCATTTTTGATCCACATATCTGTTCAGACATTTAGATATGACCTATTGTTTCATGTATGTGTCAGACAAATCATATGTATCACCTAAAATTTCTTTTTTATTTATTTATTTTTTTGATTAGATATATTTCTTTACTTATATTTCATATGTTATTCCCTTTCCCAGTTTCCTGCCCATAAGCCCCATCCCCTCTCCCTCCCCGCTATGAGTACTCCCCCATCCATCCCTCTTACCCCCTAAACATTCCCTTGTACTAGGTGTCCAACCTTGGCAGGACCAAGGACTTCCTCTTTCACGGGTGCCCCAACAATGCTATTCTCTACACAATGAGCAAATTAAACATTTTTGTAGTTTTTCTGAGATCTGTAATATTTTATTATTAATCTTCTTCATATAGAGTGAGGTAACAATCAAGAAATTAAAAATTCTCAACCAATATATTATCAAATAACATATTTCAGACTATAATGTTAAAAGAGAGTATTTGAATTTTCATAAAATAAAAGGCATTTATTCTATTGTCATCAAACTCAATTTCCACTCTCTTGTGCAATATGAACTATATTAATTTTAATAGATTCTATTACATCAGGCTTTATAAACATATTTCACATTAAGAACAAGCACAAATGACATAATATGCTTAAGAAGTATAGACTTTAGCACCTATTACTTTTTTTACTGTGTCCTTAACATCTTTGTTTCTCAAACTGTAGATTAGCGGATTCAGCATAGGGATCACCACTGTGTAAAACACAGAGGCCACTTTGACAGTGTGCCTGGAGTTCTTGGTGTTGGGTACACAGTATAGGAATAGGATTGTGCCATGGAAGATGGTTATGGCTGTCAGATGGGAAGCACAAGTGGAGAAGGCTTTGCGGCGTCCACTGGCTGAGCGCATCTTCAGAATCGTCACAACGATGAGCATATAAGACAAGAGGATGATAAGGAGTGTGCTAATCTCATTAAAAGTGGCAAAAATGAAAAGCAGCAGTTGACTGACAGATGTGTCAGAGCATGAAAGTGAAAGGAGAGAGGAGAACTCACAGAAAAAGTGATTAATCATGTTGAAACCATAAAAAGATAAGTTCAAAGCAGAGCAGGTCAGTATCAAGGAACATACTACCCCCCAAGTGTAGGATCCCAACACCAGCATGGCACAGAGCCTCTGGGACATGGCTACTGTGTAGAGTAAAGGGTTGCAGATGGCCACAAACCTGTCATAAGCCATCACTCCTAATAGAAAGGATTCAGTTACCACAAAAGTACAGAAAAAAAAGAATTGCACCAAGCATCCTACAAATGATATGGTTCTGTCCCTTATAACTAGATTTATCAGCATCTTTGGAGCAACAATGGAGGAATAACAAAAGTCCACAAAGGAAAGATGACTGAGGAAAAAGTACATGGGGGTGTGCAGTTTAGGGTTAATTCTAATTATGATGATCATTCCAATGTTCCCTATCACAGTGATGCTGTAGATGATGAGAAATATCAAAAGGAGGGGGACTTTCAATTCTGGATAATCTGAGAATCCCAAGAGGGTGAACACAGTCACACTATTGTTTCCATCTGATAGAGTCATGACTTCTGTTTGTAAGACTTTAGAAGACCTAAAAGTAAAAATAGACTGTGAAGATATACACAGCTTGTTTCATGCTCTTCACAAAGATTGGAGAATAAAGCATAACACTTGTAAAAGGTAGTATATTTATAATAAAGTATAGATATTATACATAATATAAAACATAAATACTATAAAGATATGCAAAATTAAAATAAACTATTTAATAAAATTATCTACTTACATAAAATATATTCATCATAATTAAAGTAAATTGAGAGATATGGATAGATTTTAGGCCAATTCAAGTCAAGTACTTATATATAAATTTTAGTGATGCTGTATTATTTTAAGTTCACAGAAGATAGGCTAAAATACCAGAATGACTGGCTATATTGTCCTTGTTATCAGTAATAAAAAACCAAGAAATTTATAAAATAACTAAAATATATATCCATATTAGAATATTTGAAGTACCAACAATTCTGATAGCTCAGCTTGAATGGTTGCCTTTTTATGAGTTTATTTTCTTAGTACTGTATGTGTTTATCTCACCCTTCCTTCCACTCTCTTTGGTTCATTTTATGCCTGTGTCTCCATATCCTATTTAACTTGTCCCCTTGTCCATTCATTTTATCCTTGTGTTACCTTAGATATACAAGGATTGTTATTTTATTTTAGTAATGGAATATGAAGGCATTTGATGATAAAGAAAAACCAACATTGTATGCAAAATAAACTTTATATTTTACTTCGTAGTGAAAAACAGAATTCCTGCTGTATAGTGCTTACACTGCTTTCTTTTATTCCCTTTAGGAAGTGCTATTCTGGTCACACTATTGTTTCTAGACAAGCTCCCAAGATTATAGGCAAGGATAAGACATTTGGTGACCATGCTTCTAAATACATCACTTTGTCTCTGAAGACATTTGTATTTCAATAACAAAATTGAGCCCAAAATGTTGCTGGTGGTTTTTTTTTTATGAAATAATTTTTTCTTCAGGATTTTTAAGTTTTTAAGTTATTTCCTAATATCTTTTTCAGTCCATTTATATATAGAAGGTCTGTTGATTTTTGTGAATCTATTTTGTATCTAGCTACTGTGCTAATAGTGTATATGAGCTACAGGAGTTTCCCATTGCAGTGTTTTAGGTCACTTTGTGCATACTTCCATTATCATCTGCAAATAAAGATACTTTAACATCTTCCTTTTCTATTTGTAATGCCTTGGTCTAACCCAGTTGTCTACATCTTCTAGATAAGGTTTCAAGTATTTTATTAAATAGGTGTGGAGAGAGTGGACAACCATGTCTTGTTCCTGATTTTAGTCTATTCCTTTGAGTTTCTATCCATTTAAATGTATGTCAGCTATGGGCGTAATGTAAACTGGTTTTTTATATTCAGGAATGCCCTCTGTATCCCTGAAGCCTTCCACACCTTTATTATGAAGGGGGGTAGGACTTTGCCCATAATCTTTACTGCATGTAATTCTAATGAAATATAAAATGGAAGCAGATCTAGATGGGAGGGGAAGAGGTAGGAATTGGGTCAAGAACGGGGAGGGGCAAAACTAGTCAGAATATATTATGTGAGGGAAAAACATATATTTCATTTAAATAACAAAAAGATTCAGGATGAAATCTTGTTATCACTTTGACATTATGAATGATACTCAAATTGAAAGTATGAGTTTTAAAATTATTTTTAGAAAGATGAAGCAAGAGACATGTTGCTACTTGCAAACATACTCAGAATATGCATTGAAAAAGGTGACACAAAGTTTAAGTGGGTAGAGAAGGAGAGCAGACGTTGGAGACCTGAGGGCATACCAAATATGAATGTATGAAGCCAAACTACACTGTATGAAATTCTCAAAGAACTATTGATTTAACATATGTTCTTAATTTCTTAGTTAATTATGCAAAAGAATTCATATTTTCTGTTTATTTCTGCAATGACTCTGGTACCTCTATCATTTAATTTTCTTAAATATCTGGTGAAGGCTTCTATCTTTTGCCAAAACACAAAATCTACCTTGTTATATTGATTTTATACTTTCTAATCTTAATAATATACTCTTTCATTTGTGTTACTTAATAATGTTTATTTTACCTTAAATAAAGAACTGAGAACTTTTCCCTGAATTATCCTTTAAAATGTTATAAAACATAGAGCATTAAATCCATTTGTCCTTTTACCTTCCAGAGGCATTAGCTTTCCTTGGTTTCTCATGTTACTTACCTAGACCAGGAGCCCTGAAGCAAAGCTTCACGGAGAGACTGAACTCTATCACAAAACCTCATTCAGAAAACCATTAAAGAATGTTTTATTCGTGAATGCTGAAATTTCATTGATATTAAAGTTTACACATTTGAACCTGTCTTGCTAGGACAAAGGCAGGGCCTCTCCTTTTGGGGAGTAGCAGACAGATCTTGTATTCATTGTTATAGCCTTGGAGACAAGAACCTTAGAGACAGTCCTATATTCTCTTGAGATAGTAAAATAAACAATTACAATTAATCACTTCAATCTGATGCAATTGTGGGTGGAAAATTAGATCATCATTCAGGACAGTTCATAAATCGAGATATATATATCCAAACTTCTCTGAAATTTAAGGAATTATTCTCCATACTTTCTGGGCATAGTTGAAATGTAGGTTTCAAATTTGTTTATATTGTACTTATTTTATAGATTTTTCACCTTGAAAAGATAAAATGTGCACAAAGCATGCATTTCATATTTTAGCTCACCAGTATCTTCAAAGTTGAACGACTAGCCCACAAATATTAATACCATTTTCGTGTTACTAAAAGATGGAATTCACCAATTTTTCAGAAAGAAAATTATTTAGCAAAACCAATTTTGGACTGTTTTTAATAAAATGGCAATTTAATGTCAGTATAGCCTATAGCAATTTAAAAAAAAAGTGAAAGCATCCAGTCAAAAATAAACAAAATTACACTATACTATAAATTTTCTTTCTAATTTCTAATTTCGACTTCCTTTGCTTTTTAAAGAATGAAATACACCAAGTTTCAACTATTTGAAACACAAATCAACGTCGCAATTACTCCTTTAGAAGTATGTACCAAAGTTTTATCTAGGATTTTGTGCTTTTTCATTGAGGAAACCTGTTTTCAAACCATTTAGATTTAGTCATATAATAAACTATTGAATGGAATTAACAGAGAAATATCTTCATTGAAGGTATTTATCAATTTTTTTCTATTTCAATGAACAGAACAATTAATTAGATTACTGTAAGTGTATGAATCATTATTTGGAATTTTAAAAATTTTCAGGAATGGCTTTCTTGTGAAGAAATTCAGAAAAATGAGTTGAGCATAACCAGTAGTCACATAAGTCCTCCAATTTCCTCATTTTTTACACTCTTATTGCCATTTATGGCAGGTTTAGCATGGGCCTTACACTATATTTAGTAGGGAACAGGCAGGGAGATATATCATTATTGACCAAATCTACATGTAAAAGGTAATTTTTTTCAACGTAATAGAATCATATTATGAAATGCTGCAAAAGACATTACTAGTTATATCATTATGAGAAAGAACAGACAAGGCCACTGTAAAGTACATTTATGAAGTAAGAAATTATTTATTCAAGTAGCTAGTAAAAATGTAGTGATTTTTATTTTTATAGCATACAAGCTCATTTGCTTTCAGATACTTTTAAAATGCTTGTGGCTTCTACATGGCCACCAGGTGAGAAAAGACTCCAGTGGCTCTATGTAGCAGCACATGCCTCCATGCTACAATACCAGACTGACAAGAAAGCTGTGCTCACTGGTGCAATAGTGGTGGGATAGTAATGAGCATAAGCAGTCATTTCCAACTGAATATGAACCCAGTTCTGCAGTCACGGATAATATAGTATAACTTTTCAAAAGCTGGTGAAGGGTGGTACCAGAGGTCCTATTGAGAAGTCTACAGTTAAATGGAAAGGGTATTAAATTGCCTTCTTAAAATTTTTTAAAAAAGTTTTTGTTTTGCTTTTAACCTTGCTTATAAGACTGACAGTTTATGGCAGCTAAATATAAAATAACACTTTTGTATCAGGATTTGGCTACCAGTATATTTATCATTCCCTGGTCAGTAAACGCATACTATATATCCTATGTTAGTTAATACTAATTTAACTCAGTGAGCTATTAATAATAGTTTTTTTAAGATAAAAATGTTAGATGAAGAAAGTTTGGTAAGTTCTGTGGGAATTTAAAAGGAAGTAACAGGAAACAGTTAACCTGAAAATACATACACAGAATTTTAGAGGCTAAATAAAAATATATGTATTTATTATTATTATTATTATTATTATTATTATTATTATTAAATCTTATTTACAGCCCAGTTCTTATCCCCTCCTGGTTCATGCTCTGACATTTCCTCATTCTATTCCTCCTCTGCTGTCTCCAACAGGATGTCCACACCCACCCCAACCCACCATACTTTCCCCCTCCCTGGAACTTCAAATCTCATGAGGGTTAGGTTCATCTTCTCTCACTGAGGTCATCCAGGCAGTCTTCCACTGTACATGTGTCAGGAGCCTCATATCAGCTAATGTATGCTGCCTGGTTGGTGCCTCAGTGTCTGAGAGATCTTGGGAGTCCAGAAGAGTTCAGAGTGCTGATCTTCCTATGGACTGGCCCTTCTTAGGTTCTTCTAGTCTAATTCAACCACAGGGTCATCGACCTCTCTCCATTTGTTGGCCCCGACTCTTTCAGCTGTTTGTTGGACCTCTAGGAGGGACATCATACTAGGCTTCTCTCTGTAAGCACACCATTGCCTCAATAATGGTGTCAGGCCTTGAGCTGGATCCCAATCTGGCCTGTAACTGGACCTCCTTTCCCACAGTCTCCTTTTCATTTTTGTCCCTACAGTTCTTTTAGACAGAAACAATATTGGGTCATAGTCATACATGATATGTACTCACAAATAAGTGGATATTCATCAAAAAAGTACAGAATAACCAGGATATAATCCACAGAACTCAAAAAGGTTAACAAGTCAAAAGGCCCAAGTGAGGAGGCCTCAATCCCACTTTGGAGGTAGAAGAAATCAATCACAGGAGGGTGTGAAGAATGGACCAGGGTGGAATAGAATACAGTGAGTTGAAGAGGGGAACATGATTAGGTATTGGGGAAAACAGGAGTAAAGCTCTGAGGGCCATCAGAAAGAATGGAAATAGGCAACCTCCTTGGGAGGTAGGTGGTGGGAGGACCCTTTAGAATGTACCAGAGACCTGGGTGGTAAGAGAATCAGGATTCAGAGGAAGGGACCTCAGATTAAATGCTCAAGAGTGGGGAGAGGGAAGTTGTAGAGTACACCGCCCCTAGAGAGATGAGGCATCAAGCGGAGAGATGAGGTTGCCATCCCATAGTCATAACAGTATGTTTTTAAAAAGAAGTTTATCAGCTATGTAATGTAGCAACTTTGCACTATGTGAGTACATTATGAAATTTTTGATGATGTTTGTTTTCAAAGCTATTCCAAGAATAGTAGGAAGTGACATTAGTTTTGATAAGAATAAATTATAGAACTCCACCTGAGAGTATACATACACATTTGCAAATCTTTCTTATGATTGTAATAACTTGGCATTATTTAATATAACTATGTGATTGTATTTTTAAATTTTAAGTTAAATTATTTTTAGTTCAATTTATTTGTTGACAATTTCAAACTTTTACATATTGAGGATTGGTACTTCCTTTATTTCACACTGTCTCATTTTGCCATCTTTTCTATGGAAATCTTACTTCTTACTTAACTTTTGCACTTGACATTCTTAGCATATTGCAACTTCAGAGATCGTTTAGCAGTTAAGAGCACTTCCTGCTATTTCAGTGAATTTTGATTCTTTTCCTAGTACCTATATGGCTCCTTACAACTATCAGTTGCCCCAATTACAATCTATTGTCTTCTTCTGATCTCAGAGCATGCCAGACACACACACATGGTGCACAAACAGGCATGCAGAAAATCACATAAATATTTATTATAATAATTAATTTTTACAAATTTTATGGAAATAAATTTAGGTTTACAGAAAAAAAACAGTAATGAAAGAACCAGAAGAAACATCTTAATTTTATTTCTTATCAGTATCTCTTTGAAAGCTTCCACTAAAACATCTTTGATGACATGTCCAAGACTGATAGCTTTAAAATAAAGGAGTGTATGAATTGTTCTCAGACTAATTCTTTTAATTTTCCCAGTATTTCTTCTCAAAAAAGTTCTGTGATCAGCCTGCAAAAAGAGTATGTCAAATATTCACTTTGTAAAACTCAAGACATTCATAAGGACAAGTTGCTGACCTCTGACCCCATTAATTTGGACCATTTAAACTATTACCATATTTCTATGTTTCTTTCTTTCTTCCTTCAATCCATTTAGTAATTGTGCTTTCATTTATGGCTTATGAAAATGCTAACCATTATTTCTTGTTTTTGACATCATCTCTCTGTGTAATCCCGGCTTCCCTGGGACTTGCTCAGAAAAGAAGACTGGCTTTGAACCCTGAAATCTGTCTACCTCTGCTGCTGGAGTCCTGGAAGTAATGTGCCTACACCAACTGGCTAAAAGTGTAATCACCTGTAAAATAAAGACTATTTCGATACTTTTAACAAAAATGATTACCCATAAGGTAATATTGTCAGTCTCATTACGTATTTAACCCATGCTTAGTTTTCTGTATTTGCCCTTCATACCTCTCTTTATGTTAGGTTTAATCAAGAATCAAACTAATTCAGTTAATAACCAGGTTTTCTACCTTCTGTAATTGGTGTGTACATTAGATCAGATGTTCGTATTTTGGCAAAATTGGGAATGGAAAGAATCAAACATTTCTAGCTCATTCTTACTTGGACTCTCCACTGCTGCTTTATTTGGTATTGATTTCATCCTTGAAAAAGTCATTTTAAATATGTAGTGAAATTAAATACTTAAAAATTTGAATTAATTTTAAAATTTCTCTTAGGCAAAAGTTCTCAGCACTTTAGAGGTCATAGCCAACTTGAGGTCCATGGAAATATATTTCATGCCCCACGCTTATGAGTGGATTCAGATACAGCCAAAATGAATATTTAATTTTTTAATTTATTATTAATTTGTCATGAAATGATTTTATAACATAAAAATTGTTACAATCCATCGTTTAAATTAACATTTTCACATGGTATCTTCCTAAGTATCTGTACTGTTTCCATTCTTTGATTCTAAATTAATTCTTCTAATATTGTGGTGAAATCTTAATGTTAATTTTAAAAGGGAAAATATAAATATTTGTGTTTTTTATTTTCATAACAATGATAATCATGTTGAAGCATTTAGTCAGAACCAAAGCTTTGTTATTTATACATTAATGTGGCATTTTTAATATCAAAAGCACTGACCATATTATGCTCTTAAATAAACTAGTATGAATATTCATTTTGTAAAAATTTCTTATCTTAAACTAAATAAACACATTTAAATTACTATTTTCAGGTCCTTGAACTTGCTATTGAAGGTTAGATTCCCCAAAATTCATCTTTAACTCTTAATAATTTAGATTTCAACATCAATTATTTACCCAAGAAACTTCGGTTCTGTTTCAAAGGAAAGTATTGGTCTTTTATAGAATATTTTGTGGTTAATGATATTCTTCTTCAGTATTTTTTATTGATAGATGTTCTTTGGGCCATTTCTTTCAATGAAATTCCTAAATCAGAGATTAAATTATCTGTGCATAAATTCTCAAAGTTTTGAGACCTAACTCTTTTCTCAAATTCTGAGAATCCTAGCCTAAAACTACTTATTCATTAACATATTTAATCAAATATTATTCCATATTTCTTTTATATTGTTTCTATTTTAACTTGTACCATTGGATAAATCTTTTCTTATTATAATCTCTCTTGCAAATATTGTCTTTACTTTTTAAGAATGTAAGCGGACATCTTGAGAAAGGGCTACGTAGTTAGCACCTGGGATAAAGTTCCAGAACTCAAACAGCATGCATAGTCATCTGTATTGTCTGTCACTTTACGTTGGCATGAAGAATGAACATGTTATACATGTAACCAGAACATTCATGCATTTAAAATAAAATAATAATATAAACATTTTAGAAAATATACCTGAAAACTCAAATGCTAATATTTAAACATTTTCCTATGTCATTACTCCTTGATAGTAAATAAAATTTTACTCATTTACTTTATTATTAAGGAGTTCTTTATTTCTTGTTGTTATTCTAAATTATGCTCTTAGAAATATTTCTGTAAGTTTCTTACATTACCTCTGGGAATAATTCCTAGTACAGCCACTTTTGAATGTAAGAGGGACAATATGAATTTAATGTTGCTATTCCTTCAAATAGCCTAATATGAATGATAAATCTTGTAGCAATACTTGTGGAATGCTTATAAATGTTTCTCTCCTTACCACTGTAGCTAAGAGTGTAGTCTCAGTTATTTTTTTCATTACCATGACAAATACTAGGATGAAGGCAACTTAAAACGAAAGTGTTTATTGGTGTTGCACAGGTTTAGAATTTTTATAACCATCATAGTGGCAAACATGACAGCAGAGACAGGCACAGTACTCGAGAAGCAGCTGGGGCCACATATCTGATTCACAATCAGGACAGAGAGAGAGAGAGAGAGAGGAGAGAGGGAGGAGGAGGGGAGGAGGGAGGGAGGGAGGGGAGGAGGGAGGGAGGGAGGGAGGAGGAGAGGGAGAGAGAGAGAGAGAGAGAGAGAGAGAGAGAGAGAGAGAGAGAGAGAGAGAGAGAGACTGGCATAAGCATTTGAAACCTCAAAACCAACTCCAAGTGACATACCTACTCCATCAATGCCAAATTTTCTAATCCTTCCCAAAGAATTCTACTAATTGGGATCCAAGGATTCAAACACAGGGTCATTTGTATTCAAGACTCCACAGCTGTTTCACTAAAATTTTGGTTTCCAACTATTCTTAGAGAAAAGAAATCATAATACAGATATGCTTTTGATCTATCTTTATGATAAGAAACACCTACTTTAAAAATGTCCTTGTAGTTTTAATAAAACCTAACGATATCTTTTATCAATTTTTGTATGTAAATGAAAATAACTATGTTTAGTAATTTTAAATACCTGTTAATGTTTTTTCATACAATTTAAAGTTTACCATTATCACATAGACTTTGCTTGAGAAATAAATAAAATAATACATAATATGATTTTTCATACGATTATTTCCTCCCAAATGACGATGTTTTAAAATAGATACATTATAATGTTTCTAGATAATTTGATGACCAGTTTTATTCTGGGAATGAAACTTTTTTCATAATAACATTCAACTTATACCTTAGAAATGAAATCACTCAAACATTTTCCTTTCTGATACACAGAATTAACTATATATTCAATAATTGCTTTATTTAAAAGAAAGTACACATTCAATTTTAAAGTTAATTTTTAATTTTAACTCATAGCCTGTCACTATTTCCTTAGATGTTTGTGTCAGTTTCTACCAAAGACATACAGTCATTTTGATGACACCCTTTCAAGAAACATGACTGTCATGTTCAGTGTTCTCTATACATATCATTTGTAGGACATAAAAAATGAAATAAAAATATGTTATAAAGATACTCCATTGTGTTTTAATAATGTAGTTAAATAGCAAACATCTACTACCAATGACAATTTCTGGGAAGTTTTTCGTCAGATTTCTGTTATACATATAACAAAACTAGACATGTTTCTGCATTTCTACATTAGGTATTATCATTCTTTGAAAATATATGGTCTACAATATATCTAGCTATGCTGTTTAGTATATTATGTTGTCAAGCACATAATTATTATTATTATGACTATTATTACTGATTTGAAATAAATATTGTACACCAAAATATTTTGCATTTCCTCCAAGTAAAAAGCATCATTGTTTTCATCTTCTGAGTTGAGTTTACCTATCTGTACATCATAACAATTTAAGAATTACTACAAATATATACCACAGAAGTGAGAAATAGCCATTGCTTTAATTTTCTTATTGTAGTGAGCATACTTTAAGATGGTTCAGTGAAGTAGGACCTTTGTGCCTAATAATTTCTGGAAAGCATCCTTCACATCCTTGTTTCTCAGACTGTAGATCAGTGGGTTCAGCATGGGGTTGACAACAGTGTAAAAGACAGAGGCCACTTTGATGACTTGTCTAGAGTTTTTGGAGTTAGGTACACAATACAGGGAAAGTATGGTTCCATGAAAAATGGTGATGGCAGTCAGGTGGGAGGCACAGGTAGAGAAGGCTTTGCGACGTCCACTAGCAGATTTGATTTTTAACACAGTCACAAAAATGAACACGTAAGAAGTGAGAATGATCAGTAGGGTACTCACTTCATTAAAGGTTGCAAAACAAAAGAGTAGCAGGCTGGGGATGTGTATATCAGAACTAGAGACAGCAATGAGGGCAGTATATTCACAGAAGAAGTGGTTGATCACATTAAATCTTGAGAACTTTAGCTGCAGAGCATAGCAGAGGAGAATCAAGGTGGCCAATGTGCTCCAGATATATGATCCTGTCACAAGCAGGATGCACAGCCTCTATTGACATGGCCACAGTATACAGCAAGGATTACAGATGGCCACAAAACGGTCATAGGCCATAACTGCTAACAAGTAGGACTCAGCCACCACAGCCACACAGGACAGGAAGTACTGCAGCATGCAGCTGAAATAGAGTATAGTTTTATCTGCCAGGATCAAGTTCTCAAGCAGCTTGGGTGTGATGATTGTTGAGTAGCAGAAGTCAACAAAGGAAAGGTGGCTAAGGAAAAAGTACATGGGAGTGTGGAACTTGGGGTCGATATTGATGAGCACTATCATCCCAAGGTTCCCCACTACAGTGATGATGTACATGAAGAGAAAGACTAGGAAGAGGGGGATCTGAAGCTCAGGGTAGTCTGTGAAGCCCAATAGGACAAAGATAATCTCCATACTCACATTTCTTTCCATTGGCACCATAATGCCTATCAGTAGAGAGTTAAGGCTGAAGACTCTCCTATTTAATACAAATTTATGTAAGAAATATCAAATATTTTTAAAGGACAATACAACATGCCTTTCTACTTTGATTATTTGCACAAATTTAACCACTGATGTCTTTTTCTTTTTAATTTAAAAAGATAAAAGATTAGAGAAAACTAAGAAAAAGATGTAAACAATGTCATTTGGCAATATATTGTTTTATAATATCAATGATGCCAAGAAACCTCAGAAGTTTAAAACTTTCTTTGTTAGTTATTGCCAAAGGCTGAGGCAAAAAGAAAATCTATGTATATACAATTCTCTTCTGAACTATATTTTCTCTGCATTAATGAATTAACATAGAAAAAAATCAAAGGGAATTTTAGTTACCATATCAGGAAAAAATACATTTTTCAAGTAGCAAGAAAATTTGAATAAACTTACTAGTTGCAGAGAGTCACCATTCTCTTGGTGCTCTGTGAATTAAGAATAGCAGGAAGTTGAGATCATTTATGTTTACCTGATATCTCTGGGGATTCCTACTCTAGAGAAAATTCAGGAAAATATTCCCTAAAGCCTTCTGAGTAGATAATTAAGAATAAATACCAAACCTTATCGTGAAGAATCATAATAATGGGACTTTCCATCAAATGAAAAAAAATACTGTATCTTAAAATTCACTCCCTATCTCTGTCAATACATGATTATGACATCTTCTGTCACTGCAATAAAAATAACATCCAAATACTGACTCGTCTTCTGCAAAACTATACCTCTTTAGATTTTGGAAACAGTATATAGCAAATTTAGGAAAACAATTGAATCCTTTTTTAAAAAAGAAATCCAAAATCTTGTGGATTGTGTGTAGGACAAAAAGCAAAAGAAAACTCTCTGTCATATCCATTGTACCATGCAAGCCACTGTTTTATTTGGGCCCTTTACCTCAGAATTCATGATATTTCCTAGGAAGCATTTGGTACATTGATGTTATTAACAACACAAAGTACACCACACTACTTGTTGAATAGATTTTCAGTGTTGTCAAGTAATACAACAAAACCCTCTTAAGATATTTTATTTTTTTCTTTTATTTTTTTCCTGTTGCATTTTTTAAATTTTATTCTTTTCTTGGCTATTTTATATATTTACATTTCAAATGTTATCCCATTTTCCCAACTTTCCCATACATCACCTCTACCCTGCTTCTATGAAGAAGATCCCACTCCCACCCACTCCAAGTTGCTGGGTTTTTTTCTTATTGCATTATTTTTATTTACATGTCAAATTTTCAAATGTTATCTCCTTTCCTACTTTCCAGTCCATAATCTGCCTATCCTACCCCTCCCACTTTTTCTATGAGGGTATTCCCATTCCCAACTAACCACCTCTTCCTGCCTCCCCACCCTGATATTCCACTACACAGGGGGTCCAGCCTAGGCAGGACCAATGACTTCTCCACCCATTTATCTCAACAAGGTCATCCTGTGCTACTTATGCAACAGGAGCCATGAGTCTGTCAATGTGTAATCTTTGGGTAGTGGTTTAGTCCCTGGGAGATCTGGTTGGTTGGTATTGTTTTTCTTATAGGGTTGCTTGCCTCTTCAGCTCCTTCAATCATTCTAACTCCTTCAATGCGGACCCTAACCTCAGTTCAACGGTTTGCTGCTAGCATTCGGCTCTGTATTTGTCATGCTCTGGCAGAGCCTCTCATGAGACAGCTCTATTAAGCTCCTGTCAGCATTCACTTCTTGGCATCAATTATTGGTTTTGTATATGAATATATATATATATATATATATATATATATATATATATATATATATATATATATATATATATATATATATATATATGCTGTATACCCAGGTAGGGTAGGCCATGCCTTTAGTCTCTGCTCCATACTTTGCTGCCATATCCCCTCCTATAAATAATTTGTTCCCGTTTTTAGGAAGGACTAAAGTATTCTCACCTTGGTCATCTTTCTTGGACTTCATGTAGTCTGTGGATTGAATCTTGGTTAATCTGAGTTTCTGAGCTAATATCTACTTGTCAGTGAGTGCATACCATGTGTGTTTTTTGTGATTGGGTTACCTCACTCAGGATGATATTTTCCAGTGACATCCATTGGCATATGAATTTCATGAAGTCATTGTTTTTGATAGCTTAGTAGTACTCCATTGTGTAGATGTATCACATTGTATCCATTCCTCTGTTGGACATCAGGGTTCTTTCCAGGTTCTGGCTATTATAAATAAGGCAGCTATGAACATAGTGGAGCATGTGTCCTTGGTATATGTTGGAACATCTTTCGGTTATATGACCAGGAGTGGTGTAGCTGGGTCCAATTTTCTGAGGAATCTCCAGACTGATTTCCAGAGTGGTTTTATCAGCTTGCAATTCCACCAACAACGGAGTAGTGTTCCTCTTTCTCCACATCCTTGCCAGCGTCTGCTGTCACTTGAGTTTTTGATCTTAGCCATTCTGAATGGTGTGAGGTGGAATCTCATGATTGTTTTGCTTTACATTTTCCCTGATGACTAAGGATGATGAACATTTCTTTAGGAACTTTTCAGCCATTCGAAATGCCTTGTTTAGCTCTGTCACCCATTTTTTTTAATAGGGTTATTTGGCTCTCTGGATTATATCATCTTGAGTTCTTTTTATATTTTGGATATTAACTCTCTATCAGATGAAGGATTGGTAAAGATCTCTTCCCAATCTGTTGGTTGCTGTTTTGTACTAATGGTAATTTCCTTTGCCTTACAGAAGCTTTGCAGTCTTATGAGGTCCCACTTGTCAATTTTTGAACTTAGAGCATAAGCCATTGGTGTTCTATTCAGGAAATTTTCCCCAGTGCCCATGTGTTCCAGGCTCTTCACCACTTTTTCTTCTATTAGTTTGCGTGTATCTTGCTTGATGTGGAGGTCCTTGATCCACTCAGACTTAAGCTTTGTGCAGGGTGATAAAAATGGATCAATTTGAATTCTTCTACCTGCTGACCTCCAGTTGAACCAGCACCTTTTGTTGAAAATACTATTTTTCTTCCCTTGGATGGTTTTAGCTTCTTTGTCAAAGATCAAATGACCATAAGTGGGTGGGCTCATTTCTGCATTCTCAATTCTATTCTATTGATCTACCTGCTGTCTCTGTACTAATACATACAGTTTTTATGACTATTGCTCTGTAAACTGCCTTAGGTCAGGGATGGTGATTTCTTCAGAGGTTCTTATATTGTTGAAAATAGTTTGTGAAAAACAGCCTGTGTTTTTGTTATTCCAGTCTAATTTGCAAATTTTTCTTTCTAATTCTATGAAATATTGAGTTGGAATTTTGATGGTGGTTGCATTGAATCTGTAGATTGATTTTGGCAAAATGGCCATTTTTACTATATTAATGCTGCCAATCCATGAGCAGGAGAGAGAGATTTTTCCATCCTCTGAGATCTCTTTTAATTTCTTTCTTCAGAGACTTGAAGTACTTGTGATATAGATCTTTCATTTACTTGGTTAGAGTCACACCATTGTATTTTTTGTTATTTTTGACTCTTGTGAAGGGTGTCATTTCCCTAATTTCTTTCTTAGCTTGTTTATCCTTTGAGTAGAGGAAGGCTAGTGATTTGTTTGAGTTAATTTTATATGCAGCCACTTTGTTGAAGTTGTTTATCAGGCTTAGTAGATCTCTGGTGGAACTTTCGAAGTCCTTTAAGTATACTATCTTATCATCTACAAATAGTGACATTTTGTCTTCTTCCTTTCCAAATTATATACAATTGACATCCTTTTGCTTTCAGATTGCAGAGGCTAGGAATTTGAGATCTATATTGATTAAGTAGGGAGAAAACGAGCAACTTTGTTTAGTCCCTGATTTTAGTGGAGTTGCTTCAATTTTCTCCCCATTTAGTTTGATGTTGGCTATTGATTTGCTGTATATTGCTTTTACTATGTTTATGTATGTGACTTGAATTCCTGATCTTTCCAAGTCTTTTAACATTATTGGGTGTTGAATTGTGTCAAATGCTTTCTAAGCATCTAATGAGAACATCATGTGTTTTATTTTTCCTCTTTTCTTGTTTATATAGTAGGTTACTTTGATGAATTTCTGTATATAGAACCATCTCTGCATCCCTGGGACAAATCATATTTGCTCATGGTAGATGATCTCTTTGATGCTTTCTTGGATTTGGTTTGCATTAATTATACTGAGTATTTTTGTTTCAACATTCATAAGGGAAATTGGCCTGAAGTTCTATTTTTTGTTGGGTCTTTGTTTGGTTTAGGTATAAGCATAATTATGGCTTCATAGAAGAAATTGTGTAGTTATCCTTCTGTTTCTATTTTGTGGAATAGTTTGGACATTATTAGTCTTAGGTCTTTTATAAGGGTCTGATAAAATTCTCCACTAAAGAAATCTGGTCCTGGGATATATATATATATATTGGTTGTGAGACTTTTAATAATTGTTTCTATTTCTTTAGGAGTCATCGGACTGTTTAGGTGGTTTATATGATCCAGATTTAACTTTGGTACCTGTTATCTGTCTAGAAAATTATCCATTTCATCCAGATTTTCCAGTTTTATTGAACATAGGTTAGTGTAGTATGATATGATGAATTGTTTAATTTCCTCAGTTTTTGTTGTTATGTCTCCCTTTTCATTTTGATTTTATTAATTTGCATACTTTTCCTGTGTTCCTTGGTTAGTCAGGCTAAGGGTTAATCTATGTTGTTGATTTCTTCAAAGAACCAACTCCTTGTTCTGTTCACTCTTTGTATAGTTTTGTTTGTTTGTTTGTTTGTTTCTACTTGGCTGATTTATACCCTAAGTTTGATTATGTCCTGCTGTCTACTAGGGAGTATTTGCTTCTTTTTCTTCTAGAGCTTTTATGTGTACTGTCAAGCTGTTAATGTATGCTTTCTTCCAGTTGTATCTTCATTTTCATTAAATTCTAAAATGTCTTTAATTTATTTCTTTATTTCTTCCATGACTATGTTATCATTGAGTAGAGCATTGTTCAACTATATGTGGGATTTCTGTCATTTTGTTGTTACCGAAGACCAGCCTTAGTCTATGGTGATCACATAGGATGCATGGGATTATTTCAATCTTCTGGTATCTGTTGAGGCTCATTTTGTGACCGATTATATGGTCAGTTTGGTGAAGGTACCATGAGGTGCTGAGAAGAAGGTAGATTCTTTTGTTTTAGGACAAAATGTTCTATAAATATCTGTTAAATCCATTTGTTTCATAACTTCTGTTAGTTTCTCTATGTCTCTAGTTAATTTCTGTTTCCATGATCTGTCCAATGCTGAGAGTGGGGTGTAGATGTCTCCCACTATTATTGTGTGATATGCAATGTGTGCTTTAAGCTTTAGTAAATTTTCTGTTATGAATGTAGGTGCCCTTGCTTTTGGAGCATAGTTATTCACAATGTGTGTTTACTTTGGTGGATTTTCCTTTGATGAATAAGAAGTGTCCTTCCTTATCTTTTTTGATAACTTTTGGTTGAAAGTTGACTTTATTCGATATTAGTGTGTCTGTTTCAGCTTGTTTCTTGGTACGATTTGCTTTGAAAATTGTTTTCCGGCTTTTACTCTGAGGTGGTATCTGTCCTTGTTACCTAGGTGTGTTTTCTCTATGTAACAAAATGCCGGGTCCTGTTTATGTGTGTCTTTTTATTGAGGAATTGAAAGCATTGATGTTAAGAGATATGAAGGAATATTGATTGTTTATTCTTGTTATTTTTGTTGTTAGAAGTACAATTATGTTTGTGTGACTCTCCTCTTTTGGTTACATGGCAAGGACATTAGTTTCTTGCCTTTTCTAGGGTATAGTTTCCCTCCTAGTATTGGAGTTTTTCCTCTATTTTTTGTAGGGCTTGATTTGTAAAGAGATATTTTGTAAATTTGGTTTTGTCATGGAATACCTTTTTTTCTACATCTATGTTAATGTAGAGTTTTGATGGATAAAGAAACCTGGGCAGGCATTTGTGTTCTCTTGGGGTCTGTATGACATCTTCCCATGATCTTCTGGCTTTCATAGTTTCTGGTGAGAAATCTGGTGTAATTCTGATAAGTCTGGCTTTTTCCCTTACCGCTTTTAATGTTCTTTTGTTTTGTTTTGTGCATTTGGAGTTTTGACTATTACATGATGGGAGGAATTTCTTTTCCAGTCCAATCTATTTGAAGTTCTGTAGCCTTTTTGTATGTTTATAGACATTTCTTTCATTAGTTAGGGAACTTTTCTTCTATAATTTTGTTGCAGATATTTACTGGCCCTTTAAGTAGGTAATCTTGCCTCTCTTCTATACCTATTATCCTTAGGTTTGATTTTCTCACTGTGTCCTACATTTCCTGGATGTTTTGGGTTAGGAGTTTTTTGTCCTTTACATTTTCTTCGATGTTTGTGCTGATATTTTCTAAGGTATCTTCTGCCCCTGAGATTCTCTCTGCAGTCTCTTGTACTTTGTTGGTAATGCTTGCATCTATGACTCCTGATGTCTTTCCTATGTTTTCTATATCTAGGGTTGTCTCCCTTTGTGATTTTGTTATTGTTTCTATTTCCCCTTTTAGATCCTGGATGGTTTTATTCAATTCTTTCACCTCTTTGATTCTGTTTTTCTGTAATTATTTTGGGGATTTTTGTGTTCTCCTGTATATCTTTAAGGGAGTTATATCTTCTTTAAAGTCCCCTTTCATCATTATGATATGTGATTTTAAATCAGAATCCTGCTTTTCTGGTGTGTTAGTGTATCCAGGGCTTGCTGTGGTGGAGAACTGGGTTTTGTTGATGCCATGGAGCCTTGGATACTGTTGTTTATGTTCTTCTGCTTGCCTATTGCCTTTTGGTTGTATCTGTTGTTAGCTGGTATTGCTGTTTCTGACTGGAGCTTGGGTCTTCTCTGAGCCTATTGGCCTAAGTTTTAAAGTGATTCAGCACTTCTGGGAGACCAGCTCTCTCTGTGCATTATTTGGGTATGGAACACTTGTCAAAGGGTTATCTTAGGGTCACAAATGGAAACTGGAAGCCAGGATCACTTCTTAAACAAAGTTCAGACAATCTCAATAACAGTTATATAACTATGTGCAATGCCTGCCTCGAAATATACTATATATTGACAACCTACAGATTATATAATGACATATTTCAGTTGAATATTGAGACCCAGAATCTATACAGCCAGAGTTAATGATGGGGCTTCTATTCCTATGTCTATCATTATTGAGTTGATGAGAATATTAATACAGAAACTATGTCTTAGAGTAAGTTAAGACATTTATCTGCCAAAGGATTAATCTCTCTCCTATAAGAATAGCAATGAGCACATTAAGCTCTAATAATCATCTCTCTCTGACATAATAAATGTGAAGAATCAGAAGTAGACGTACCTAGACACCGGATAATTCTATATTTTTCTCTGTTACCATAACTGAAAAAATATAGAAGCTACTGAGGTTCAAAGCGTATGTGAGACTTTTTGAGAAAAATGGTGTCAAAGCACAAAGTCATATAGCCCTGCAGATTAATATCAGTGGAAGCTTTTGCTCTATTGTCAACAAATTGTAAAGTCATGGAACCTAAGTTTAGCCAGAACACTGCAAAGAATTAAGAGAATGAGGAAGAATCAATCTGGTTTTACATACTTTCTCATCAAAGAGTTAATTTATATATGTTCAAATTACCATTATAAAATTTGCTTATAAAATAAGTTTCAGTATGCATAGTTAATGTTAATCCAAACCCATATACTTCCAGATGAGTTTCTGTCTGCGGATGTAATACTTATAGTGGGCAACAGTAACATATTTATGTATGTATAGGTATATATAGAGCCAAAGTATAAATCAAATATGAAACCAATTTTCATCATTACCATATTTAGGCAAATTAATGTACAGTTCTTTTTTTTAATTAATGGGAGAAGCACCTAGACCTGCAGAAATTTGATGTGCTAGAGTTCAGGGAGACCAAGAAGGGAGCTCTACTCTCTGAGAGGCTAAAGGAAAGGGTAGTGGGAAAGACTTATGAGAGGGAGATCAGGAGGGGGACAGCAATTTGGATGTCACGTGAACAATATAAAACAGCCAAAAAAAATCATAACTAATCAAATGGGAAAATATACCTTTTTATGTTCTATACCAATGAGTTCAAGGTTATTCCCCAGTTTCTATTTTATTTGATTTATTAAATCTGGTTTTACATTGAGGACTTTGATCTACTTCAGTTTTGTGCAGAGTGAAAGATATGGATCTGCTTCCATTTTTCTACATGCAGATATCCTTGTAAACCAGCACAATTTGTTGAAGATGCTTTTCCTTTACTATTGTAAAATTTGGAATTCTTTGTGAAATGTCAAGTATTTATAGGTCTCTGGCTTAATTTCAGGGTTTTAAATTTGACTCCATTGAACCACCTTTCTGTTGTATAGCAATGCCATGCATTTCTATTAATTTTTAGTATTGATGGGGTCAGAGATAGTGATTCCTCCAGAAGTTCTTTTAATGTCTGAATTGTTTTAGCTATCCTGTGTTTTTGTTTGTTTGGTTCTCTGTCTCTCTGTCTCTCTGTCTCTGTCTCTCTCTCTCTCTCTCTCTCTCTCTCTCTCTCATTATATAATCCACAAATAATGACTGTTCTTTTCTAGTCTTTATACCCTTAATCTCCTTTATTTGTCTTATTGCTCTGGCTATAACTTCAAATACTATATTGAATAGACAGGGAGAGAGTAGGCAGCCTTATCCCTGATTTTAATGGAATTTCTTTAAATTTCTCTCTTTTTAATTTGACATTGGATATTTGCTTGTTGTAATTGTTCTAATTATGTTTAGGCATGTATCCAAGATCCCTCTAAGACTTTTAAGATGTAGGGGTATTAGATTTTGACAAAGGATTTTTCAGCAACTAAGGAGATCATCATATTTTTTCTTTCAGTTTGTTTATATGATGAACTACATTGATAGATTTTCTTATTCAACCATTTTTGAATCATGTTATGAAGCCTAAGTGGTCATGGTAGAAGATGTTTTTGATGTGTTCCTGGATTCACATTGCTAGAATTTTGTTGCATATTTTTATATCAATGTTCATAAGAGAAAATGGTATGAAATTATCTTTCTTTGTTGAATTTTATGTAGTTTCAGTATCACAGTGACAGTGGCTTCATAGAATGATCTTAGCAGTATTCTTTCTGTTTTCATTTTGTGGAATAATTTGAGGAATATTGTTATTAGGTCCTCTTTGAAGGTCTGCACTAAAACCTGCACCAAATTTTGAACTAAAACTGTATGGTACAGGGCATTTTTTTTTGTTTGTTTGATTTTTTGTTCATTTTTTGTTTTTACTTGGGGGGAGGGAACTTTTAAAGGCTTATATTTTCTTAGGGGTTATTGGGCTTTTAAGTAATTTATCTGATATTAATTTTACTTTGGTAAGTGGTTTCTCTCTAGAAAATCATCCATTTTGTTAAGATTTTCCTATTTTGTAGAATAAAGCTCTTTGAAGGTCTAATGATTTTTTGGATATCCTCATTGTCTGTGGCTACTTCTCCCTTTCATTTCTGATTGTGTTTAAGCTTGTAAACTTTTGTCTATTTTTAGCTTAATTTGGCTAAGGGGTTGGCTATTTTGTTGATTTTCTCAAAGAACCAGCTCTCCATTTCACTGAATCTTTGTATTGTTTTATCTGTTTCTAATTGATTAATTTCAGCCCTTACTTTGCTTATTTCCTATCTTCTATTCCTCTTCCATGTTACTTGCTTCTTTTCTTTTTCTAGGTGTTTCTCTTTTACTTTAAATTACTAGTGTGGGAACCTACTAATTTCTTTCTGAATGTTTATAGTGCATTGAAATATGCTCTTAGCACATCTTTTTTTTTTAAGTTGCATAGATTGAAAAGGTCCTGTAAAGAAAAGCACATTATCAATAGGACAATAAGGCAATTTACAGATTAAGAAAAGATCATTACTTTTATACCTAATGGAGGTCTAATATCCAAAATAAATGAAGCACTCAAGAAATTAGACTCCAAAAAAATAACCCAATTAAAAAGTGATGTGCATAACTAAAGAGAGAATTCTCAGCAGAGGGATATTTAATGGCTAAGAAACACCTAAAGAAATGTCCAACATCCTTAGTCAATAAGCAAATGCAAATCAAAAAGAGCCTGAGATTTCACCTCAAACCAATCAGAATGCTGGATCAAAAAACTCAGGTGACAGCAGATCCCCTTGAGAATGTGGAGAGAGAAGAACATTCCTTTCTTAATGATGTGATTGAAAACTGGTACATCCACTCTCGAAATAAATCTTGTGGTTCCTCAGAAAATTGGAAATAGTTTTACCTGAAGACCCAGTTGAACTACTCCCGGACAGATATGCAAAAGATGCTTTAGCATATTACAATGTTTATAGCAACCTTATTTGCAATAGCCAGAAGCTGGAAAAAGTTAGTGTTTCTCAACCGAAGAATGGATGTAGAAAATGTGTTCATTTACATAACGGAATATTCTTCAGCTATTAAAAACAATGACTTCAGGGGTTGGGGATTTAGCTCAGTGGTAGAGCGCTTGCCTAGCAAGCGCAAGGCCCTGAGTTCGGTCCCCAGCTCCAAAAAAAAGGAAAAAAAAACAAAAACAAAAACAAAAAAAAATGACTTCATGAATTTTTCACGCAAATGGATAGAACTAGAAAATATCAACCTAAGTGAGGTAACTCAGACCCCAAAAGGACATGCATGGTATATACTCACAAATTAGTGGATAATAGCCAAAAAGTACGGAATAGCCATGGTACAACTCACAGAGTGTATGAAGCTTAACAAGAATGAAGGCCTATGTGTAGACACTTCAATCCCTCTTAGAACCAGGAAAAAATTAACTGGGAGGCAAAGAGAGGAGAGGGCCTTGTATGAGAGGGTAGGAGGAGGGGAATAGACGGTTAGGATCAGATATATGGCAAGACAAAAGAAGCCCACAGGGCTAGAAGAATGAATGGAAATGTGCAGCAGCAGGGGATGGGCATTGAGTGGGCCCTGTAGAAAATCCCAGAGACCTAGGAAGTGAGAGTCTCCTAGAATTTAGTGGGGATGACTTTGGCAGAAATAACCAACAGTGGGAAAAGATAGAACTTTGGAGAACATCTCCAGTAGACAGGCATACCCCTCTCTTGAGGCATGGAGTCACCTACACATCTTTAAAATTCTTGACCTGCAGTTTTTCTTTGTTTACAGGGACGAAATTGGAGCAGAGACTGAATGAAGGGCCATCTAGTGACAGGCCCAACTTTTTCTGGTCCTTCCCATACTCAGTCACAAACCCCTGAAAATACTATCGGTGCCTTATTGTGTTTGGAGGGAGGAGCATGGCACAGCTGGTTTCTGTGAGGCTCTGCCAGCAACTGACTGAGACAGATGCAGAAACTTACAGCCAGCCATTGGACTGTGGTCCAGAACCCCTAGCAAGGAGTTGGGGGAGGGTTTAAAGGAGCTTCAGGGGATTGTAGTCCCAGAGGAAGAACAACCACTATCTGCTGTTCCAAATCCTCAGAATTCCCATAGGCTGGTACACCAACCTAAGAATATGTATGAGCTAGTGGCACATATGTGCCAAAGGACAGCCTTTTCCTGCCTCAGTGGGAGAGGCTACACCTGGTGTTGTTGACACTTTATGCCCCGTGGAGGGAGCATGGTGGTGGGGGTGGATGAGTAGGTAAGGGAGCATCTTCTTGGACGTGTGGTAAAGGTTGGGATGGGGCCTCAAGGAGGGCAAACGGGGAAGTAGGGTAACATTTTGAATGTGAGTAGATGAAATAATTTAATTAGAAAAAGAAAACAAACCACTGACCATGAAATGTTTCAGAGATACAGTAATTTGTAAAATATTGACTAATTTGTTTTAATCACACATCATAGTATAATAATTATTAATTGCATGTTATAATAAATCAAGTTTTAGAAATAAAGTAACAAATATAATATATTGAATGTTAGTGAGACGGGGAAAATTCTGTCTGATTGTCTCTTTCATATCTTTGATTCTTGGACTGTATATCAGTGAGTTCATCATGGCAATCCCCACTCTATAAAACACAGAAATAACTTGAACAGTGAGCCAAGTAGTTTTAGACAGGGCATAGTAAAAGGATGGTGGCATGGAAGATGGTGCTGTTGCTCAAATGGGAGGTGCAGGCAGAAAAGATTTTCTGATGCCTGTTAGCAGAAGGAATCTTCATAACTGAGGTAAAAATGAACATATGATCCAGACTAAACAGCAACCTGCAGACCTTACTGAACACAGCAGTACAAAAGATAGTATCTGGTTGATGTAAGGGTTTGAGCAGGAGAAAAACATAGTTACAGAATGGTCACAGATAAAATTATAAATGATGCTAGATTCAACAATAGTATAGTGCAAGAAGAAAATATGTGAGTCCTGGGGAGTACAGTATTTCCCACTTACAAAATCCAGTCACATTTTCAAAGGCCAATACTGCAATCAATGACTGTCTCTTTTCAGGGTCTGCTATGGCTCTATTTACAGCTGAATACAATCTCTGTAAGAAATCAGTGAATGCTTCTGTACGTCCCTGTATTTACTTTGTAAAGGAGGTAGATTTTTCCTCTGGTTCTTCAATCATATCCCAGGCCCTTAAAGCCACAACACAACACTGTTCAATTATGCCATCATCAGATTGGATTTGTTCTTGTAAATCAGCATAACACCCTTCACCAAGCAATTGGTCTGTGGTAACATTTATTCCTTGCTATATTCCACTGTTTTATTTTGTGCCTTTATGGCTACATCATGACAAACACTATAATTGTTTTTCTAGGTCCTAGAACAGTTGACATTAATCCTTTCCACTCTTGGGGGATAACTTTATTCTGTGTAGCCTAAGTAATTAACATTTCATAAAAAGAAATCTACCACCAGGATCTCCAATAGTTTATATGTACCTACGGAGGATTCACAGAAGCCAGAAGGACACATGGCTGAGGAAAAAGTACATGATGGTGTGAAGTTTGGTAATTGCGTGGATGAGTATCATCATCCCAACATACTCCATAACTATTTTGGTGCAGGTGAACAAGAGCATCAGAGGACATCGGACTCATAGCTCTAGGTAGTCAGAAAAGGCCATGAGAATAGGTGTCTGTATGCTGCTTTGATTTTAGTTTGTTAACTTTATGATTCCTATTGCATTAAAAACAAAGCCATTCTTATATAACTGACAGAAAAGAAAGAAACATGAAATGGAGGGATATATGGCATTTACACAGAGACTTATTATAACATTTTTTTATATCTGATTTCCCAATTGGGACACTTAAAGAAACATTTATTTTTTGAGATTATAAGGTAAAGACAAATAACAAATTGGAATATTTTTTAGTATTGACATTTCCCAGCTCTAATCACTACTTTTGGCTTTTTCTTTTTTAAACTTTGAGATAATTCTAGTATTTCTGTATTCCTCTCATCTGCCCTCAAAACCCTCCTAAGTGCAAAATTCAACTATCCCTCAAATTTACAGCTTTTTTTGCTAATTGTTATTGAATGCATTTAGTATTCTTACATTATACATACACAGTCCCAAATATAACCTCTAGAGTAGGAATGATGTCACTTCTTTGTGTGAATTTTAGTCTGACACTTAGGCATTGGACTTTCCAATTTAAAAACTTTGAATTTATTTTTTTTCCTTTTTTTCTTTTACCAAAACTATAGAACATTTGGGATAGGAAAACCTTCTAGTATCACTAGCACAGAAATCTATAGTAGTGAAAAATATCGTATATTGGCCAATGTGCATTGCCTTTCTAATGCAGAACTGAGACATATGCTGAATTTATGTCAAAAATAATTATTTCAAGTAGAGGTAGAGAACCAGGATAGACAAATACAAAGTGCCTTTTCTTGGCTTGAAGAATTATTAAAGGTACCAAAGCATTTTTTTTAAATCACAAATTCACCACATAAATATCAATAAAAAAGTGTTATACATTTTAGTGTTATCATAAATTACAGAACTAAGTAATTATCAATTTAAAAGTAGAAATTTGCAGACACCATGTAATTGGCAAGTGAGTTCAGTGGACATGACACACGATCTTGTCCAGCTGTGAAAAATAAGCACTGGTGTGACACCAGAGCCATCTTGATACTGATATGATGTCTCATATTTGTATTTGCCATACTGCTCATTAATTTGGTTTGGTGTGAGTGGGCAGCAAGAGAAGAGACCCTCACTGTTTATAACTTGCTGGGAGTATGACTTCCAAGGTGATAGCACACTATTTGGAAACTTTCTTACAGATCAATATGAACATGAAAATTCATGAGTTAATGCTGTTTAGATGAATTAATTTTATGGAATTTCTGAGTTGATTTAAGTAGTTTTAGAAAGCTTGATTTAAATAGTTTTTGGAAGTTAGGGTAACTAAATAACCATCAGATATATAAAGTTGAAAAATTAGGATAGTTGATAGAAAGATCTAGATTAGAATCCATAATAAAGTGTGCTCCTTCCTCATAAGATGGCAAGAGATTCTTACGTTGGAGAAAAAGTTACATTTATATATTACAAGGATGTAATTATAGAGGCAAGAAGAATAGACTTGGGATAACTTAATGATCAAAGAAGTATATACTCTAGGTTGGACATGAGTTTTGGATCTTGTGATCTAGTGCTGAGGTAACAGATTTATGGTGTGTAGCAGGAATAATGTTATAATAAAGAACAAATAATTCTATTACGAGTCTAAGGAAAGAAAACACAAAATTAGCCAGCCCACCTTATCAAAATTTAAAACATAGGACATAAGATAGGTGACAAGCTCCTTAGTAGGTTCAAGTTTTTGATAGACGAATGGAGCAACAAACTACTATAACCTTGACTCCTTGACTTGTTAAGCTTTTTTTTGAACTTTTTTTGTTCCTCTCCACAACCACCCCCCTTCTCACTCTCCCAACATCCCCCTACACTGGGGTGTCCAGCTTTGGCAGGACTAGGGGCTTCTCTTCCCATTGGCCATCCTCTGCAACATATGGAGCAGGAGCCATGGGTCTGTCAATGTATATTCTTTGAGTAGTGGTTTAGTCACTCGGAGGTCTGGTTGGTTGGTATTGTTCTTATAGCACTGCAGGTCCCTTCAGCTCCTTCAATCTTTCTTTAACTCCTTCAATGAGGCCCCAATCTCAGTTCAATGGTTTACTACTGGCATTCAGCTCTGTATTTGTCACACTTTGCCAGAGTCTCTCAGGAGACATCTATATTAGGCTTCTGTCAGCATTCACTACTTGGCATCAGCAATATTGTCAGGGTTTAGTGGCTGTATATATATATATATATGGGCTGTGTACCCAGGTAGGGCAGGTCACGCCTTCAATCTCTGTTCCAAATTTTGCCTCCATATCCTCACCTACGAATATTTATTATTCCCACTTTTAAAACTCAGTGAAGCATTCACTTCACTTTGGTCATCCTTCTTCTTGGGCTTCATGTGGTCTGTGGAATATATTTTGGATAATTCAAGTTTGAGGTTAATATCCACTTGTCAGTGGGTGCATGCCACATGTGCTTTTCTGTGATTGGGTTACCTCACCCAGGATGATGATTTCTAGGTCAATCCATTTGCCTATGAATTTAATGAAGTCATTGTTTTTGATAGCTGAGTAGTACTCCATTGTGTAGATTTACCACATTCTCTGCATCCATTTCTCTGTTGAAGGGCATCTGCGTTCTCTCCAGCCTCTGGCTATTATAAATAAGGCAGTTATGAACATAGTGGAGCATGTGCTTTGTTATATGTTGGAGCATCTTTTGGGTATATGCCCAGGAAAGGTATAGCTGGGTCCTCAGGTTGTGCAATATCCAAATTTCTGTGGAACCTCCAGACTGATTTCCAGAGTGGTTGTACCAGTCTGCAATCCCACCAATAATGGAGGAGTGTTCCTCTTTCTCCTCATCCATGCCAGCATCTACTGTCACCAGAGTTTTTGATCTTAGCCATTCTGACTAGTGTGAGATGGAATCTCAGCGTTGTTTTGATTTGCATTTCCCTGATGACTAAGGATGTTGAACATTTGTGTAGGTATTTCTCAGCCATTCTCTATTCCTCAACTGAGAATTCTTTAACTAGCTCTGGATTTTATATTTTGATAGGGTTATTTGGCTCTCTGGAGTCTAACTTCTTGACTTCTTTAAATATTTCAGATAGTAGCCCTTTATCAGATGTATGATCGGTAAAGATCTTTTCCCATTCAGTTGATTGCCATATTGTACTAATGACAGTGTACTTTGCCTAACAGAAGCTTTGCAGTTTTATGAGGTCCCATTTGTCGATTCTTGATCTTAGAGCATAGGTCCTTGGTGTTTATTCTTTTTTTTTTTTTTCAGGAAAATTTCCCTGTGCCTTTGTGATCCAGATTCTTTCCCACTTTTTCTTCTATTCGTTTGAGAGTATCTGGTTTGATGTGGAGGTCCTTGAACCACTTGTATTTAAGCTTTTTACAGGGCAATAAGAAGGGATCAATTTGCATTCTTCTACATGCTGACTTCCAGTTGAAGCAGCACTATTTGCTAAAAGTACTATCTTTTTTCCATTGGATGGTTTTAGCTCCTTTGTCAAATATCAAGTGATGATGGATGTATGGGTTCATTTCTGGCCTTTTAATTCTATTGCACTGGTCTACCTGCTTGTCTCTGTACCAATACCATACATTTTTTATTACTATTTCTCTGTAATACTGCTTGAGGTCAGTGATGGTGATTCCCGGAGAACATCTTTTATTGTTGAATATAGTTTTCCCTATCCTGTTTTTTGTTATGCTAAATGAATTTGCAAATTGCTCTTTCTAACTCTATGAAGAATTGAGTTGTAATTTTGATGGGAATTGCATTGAATCTGTAGATTGATTTTGGCAAAATGGCAATTTTATTATATTAATCCTGCCAATTCGTGAACATAGAATTGATTCCACCTTCTAAGGTCTTCAATTACTTTCTTCAGAGGTTTGAAGTTCTTATCATACATATCTTTCACTTTCTTGGTTAGAGTAACTCTGAGGTATTTTATGTTATTTGGGACTATTGTAAAGGATGCATTTCTCTGATTTCTTTCTCAGTCTGTTTATCCTTTGAGTAGAGGAAGGTTACTGATTTGTTTGCATTAATTTTATACCCAGCCACTTTGCTGAAGTTGTTTATTAGGCTTAGTAATTCTCTGGTGGAGCTTCTGAGGTTACTTAAGTATAATATATTATGTGCAAGTAGTGATGTTATGACTTCTTCCTTTCCAATTTGTATCCCTTTGACCTCTTTTTGTTGTCTGATTGCTCTAGCTAAGACTTCCAGTACTATTTTGAATAAGTAGGGACAGAGTGAGCAGCCTTGTCTAGTCCCTGATTTTAGTGAGATTGCTTCAAGTTTCTCGCCATTTAGTATAATATTGGCTTCTGGTTTGTTGTATATTGCTTTCACTCTGTTTAGGAAATGGCTTTGAAATCCTGAACTTTCCAGGACTTTTATCATGAAGGGGTTTTGAAAATTGTCAAATGCATTCTCAGCATCTAATGAAATGATCATGTGGTTTTTTTTCCTTTGAGTTTGTTTATATAGCAGATTACATTGATGGATTTCCATATATTGAACCATCCCCACATCACTGGGATGATCATGATGGATGATCATTTTGAAGTCCTCTTGGACTTGGTTTGCAAGAATTTTAATAAATATTTTTTATGTCAATACTCATAAGGGAAAATGGTTTGAAGCTCTCTTTCTTTGTTGGGTATTTGTGTGGTTTAGGTATAAGGGTAACAGTGGTTTCATAGAAGGAATTTGGTAGTGCTCTGTTTGTTTCTATTTTGTTTGAACAGTATTGGTATTCAATCTTCTATGAATGTCTGATAGAATGCTTCACTAAACCCATCTGAGCCTGGACTCTTTTTGGTTTAGAGACCCTTAATAACTATTTCTATTTCTTTAGGAGTTTTGGGATTGTTTAGATTGATTATCTGATCCTGATTTAACTTTGCTACCTGGTATTTGTCTAGAAAATTTTCCATTTCCTCCAGATTTTCCAGTTTTGTCGAATATAGGCCTTTGTAGTAAGACCTGATGATTTTTGAATTCCTCAGATTCTACTGTTATGTCTCCCTTTTCTTTTTTGAATTGTTAATTGTGATGCACTCTCTGTGCCCTCTGGTTAGTCTGACTAAGGGTTTATCTATCTTATTGGTTTTCTCAAAGAACCAGGTCCTGGTTTTGTCATTTCTACTTGATTGATTTCAGCCTTGAGTTTGATTATTTCCTGCCTTCTACTCCTTTTGTGTTTATTTCTTTTTGTTCTAGAGCTGTTCGGCATGCTGTCAAATTGCTGACATATATTCTCTCCTGTTTCTTTTTGAAGGCACTCAGAGCTGTGAGTTTTCCTCTTACCACTGCTTTCTTTGTGTCCTATAAGTTTGGGTTTGTTGTGCCTTCATTTTCACTAAATTCTAACAAGTCTTTAATAGAAATAATTTTCTCAAGGGGTATAAAACAGGATTAAGAGAAGAAGTAAATCTATGGTGCTTGTTTTTGCTTGAACAATTCAATATGCTCGAGAGAGTGTTTGATTTATCCCTTCTCTTATCTATCCTCTGGTTGCCACAGGCAGAGCCACTATTTGTATCTGAACTGACACATCAAGGCTCCTCAAAACTGACCCCCATCACTTGCCTGCCTAAGTTTACCCTGTAGTGTCAAAGCTGGTCTTTGGCATCAGATGTTTTAAAATATTTTAATGCATGTCTGGTTATTAATACTTGAAAGTTGGCTAGACTCTCTCATATCAGGTATTTAAATAGCCTATCTTAAATTTTCTTTCATGCCCAATGATACTAAATGATTTTAGGGATCATTTAGTGATATTTTGCTAATGTGTTATTATTTTGTTGATTAGACATTTTCAATTACATTTTAATTAATTGTACTTTAGACAATTTTAGGTCAGCTCATCTAAAAAAGAAAGACAAATACATAGAGTAATACATAGATTGAAAAATACATAATACCTAGATGATAGATGTTTGACTATATAGATAACAGAGGATAGACATGATAGATATATTATAAAGATAGATGATAAGTAGATGGTAGATATGTGATAGATGGATAGAGATATATATATATATATATAGATAGATAGATAGATAGATAGATAGATAGATAGATAGATAGATAGATAGAAATATAGATGGATGGATAGATCGGTGAGCAAAAGAGAGATGATACTTTCTAGGTTAAAATGTCTATTGCTGAGATAAAATGACAAAAGTTGAGAAAAAGGATTTATTTGACTTGTATATCGGGACCTTACTCCAACATTGAAGGGATCAGGAAGTAACTCACAAAGTACAAAAACTTGGATGCAACAAATGATGGAGAGGCTATGGATAAGTGCTCATCATACCATGGTTTAAACAAGTCAGAAAGGTCTGCAAAACTCATTTATGGGGCAAAACTAACTTCATGTTTATGAAAAGGTTTTTTTTTTATCAGATTTCTTTTTTCCAATCTATGCTACTGCTTAGACTTCACTCATCTCTCTCCCTCACCCATAGTCAGAATACACAACCAGTCCTCCATACCCTCCCTGACTTTTCTCATCATTTTCGCCTCTGAAGGTTTGTTGGCTTGTTTTCTCTTCCCATTCTCTTATGTCCTACTCTCTTACTAGTAAAGAATTTTCTCTCCAGAAATAACATAAATTTTCCATTATCTTCAAGACAATGGGTCCAAGGTCTACATCATCTCCTCTTATTTCCAACATCCTTCATTTGTACGCACATAGACACACTGTCAAATATCCCTGAGCCTTCTTATTCTCTGCCTCTGCATTAGTTGAGCTCATTGTACGGCATACTATCCCACTTTCCCTTGTTGCACCTCACGTAACCTCCCCGCCACATATTCAAATCACTTTGTACCCACATTTTAAAACCACAGTACTCTACCATCACCACCCTTTGCCTAGGCCTCAAAACTATCATGTCTAAACCCTGCATACTCCAGCAAAATTACTCTCACAATAACATTCAAAAGCGCCAACTAAACCAGCCTTCCACCTAGGCCAAGACTTTGACTCCATTACTATTGTCTTTTAACATTCCTAATTCTCTAACCACTAGGCTATCCTCTTCATTTTTCCTGGTAACACCACTCACTTTTCAGTCCTAAATCTTAAAAATTAAGATTTACCTTTGGTGACTACTACCAATACCTATGTTTTCTGGAGTTGGTCTGGTACTACTATGTATTCAAATGCTAGAAACTGGCAACCAAGATCTTGTTGCCCCCAAGGAACACATTCTTGCATGTACCAAGTGATGCTATGTAAAGTTTGCTGCTTAGTTTAAAACTATTGGTTAAATAAAGATGGTTCCAGCCAATCACAAGGAAAAATAGAAAAGGCAGAGTTTAAGCTACTGGGTTTGAGGTGACAGGGTAAAGAGAGAAGGAAGTAAGGTAGACGGAGGAATATAGGAAGAAAGACAGGGAACAGGATATCTCCATCAGCCTTGATTGACCAGGAGCACATGACCAAGTGAAATGTATCCCCAGGACTGCTGGAGCAGAGATAAATCAGGTAAGATTCAAAAGAAAATATTTGGGAAGTAGTCAGTCTAGTCTTTGAATTACAGATTAGGAGTACTCCTCCAGTAACTGTGCATGAGCTATATAATATAATCCATAGAATTATGCCTATATAATTGGGGGATTGACTGGGCCATAGTTATCAAAATTACAGTTTATTAAATGTTATTTATATATTTTGCGTTCATGTAGATGGACCCTGATACTCTTACACCCTAAGAACTGTCCTGAACTGTTCTTCCCCATGAGGTGCAGAGATAGTCTTCATCCTTTTGTCTACTCACAAAAGAGTTGGCCTGCCTTTTCCCTTTTTCTACCTTCATGCTTTTTTTTTAAAATATGGATAACCTCCTTTCCAGCACACCCTTTCTCTTAACACATCTATGAGCTTCTCACTCCTCAATTTCAGCAACTCATGGATCCCTAAATACTCTGGCACATCCCATAAACCAAGCCACTGCTAGACTCCTTCCTTCTTTCCATCCATAAACAATTCCTTTAAAACATTATCCATTTTACTCCATCCTTCTGCCTCCTAGATAGGCACAAACCTTCCATTCTTATACTTCCTAAGTCTGACCTTTTCCCCAGTCACTTAACTCCAAAACTGTACAACATCTTCTACAGTTGACCTCCTTGTGTACACATTCTTTACCACCAAACCTGTGTTCTACTGTCAAACTAACAAACTCTGAGATCCCCTCTCACAATCTACTCCCAATTACTATCATCCCGAACTTCTAACTTATAAAGGACTAGACCATTCCTAACAGTGTCTCATCTTTGATTACTAAACTTCTCTTAGGAAAACACATCACTCACATTCCTTACCTGTTCCCACTCAATTCCTCCACATTTATCCCTTTGCGCAACATTCCCCAAAATCCTGCATTCTCTATACTCCTTTCCAAACTCCTTTTTAAACTTTCCCACATCCCTCTAACAGCGCATCCTCAGCTACTTATGCCTACACGTTATACAAATGACAACTTCCTCCTGTCAGACATCCACATCAAACTGTTCCCTCATTATCAGTATTCATCCTCACCCTCATCAGACTGACCCCACCTTGAGCAGTACACATCCTTACTCTTCAGTCCCTGTTCCCTAGTGATCACCCATTTCTCACTAATCTCAACTCTCTTCTCACTCTCCCACTTTTCCTGTGCAGAAATGATTACCAAACACTCACTATCAACTGACTCTCCTATATTCATTTTCTGTACATATATTTTCATACTGCAAACACTAAAAAATATTAAACCTTCTGTTCAACTAACAGGCACACATGCTCAAACACAGATTCACATTCACAGAGATATACACACATATACACGTACTATTATATTGTATATGAATGTATAGTATATAAGCTATAATTATTTATATTAAATCTATTTAACATTTTATTTGATACATGATTTTAATTATTTTTTCAAAATAATTTTATTTAAAAACTTCTTGAGGGGCATGTAGTTATGTAATATATCTATATCTATATATATGATTTTCATTATACTTTGTTTAATTTGTACATATTTTATTTAATCTTTGAAAATTTCACCCATATATAAATGTATCTTGAACACTTCTATCCCATATTTCCCCTGCTTCTCAACAATATGAATTAAATTGGACAAAATGAAGTAACAATTTTGGTTTTAATGGGTATTGCCTAATATATCTACAGAAATATTAACCAATTTGCACTATCATCAGTACTGTAAGGGAGTCCAGAAATATGAGCAGTATGCAAAATTTCACTTGAATCAAACACTTGGGATTCCAGATATGTATTTTCCAGCTTTCTCCAACATATACACCCCACACCTCTCCCATATCCCCCCCACGCATACACACAAACACACACAGTAAACACAACACACACACACACACAATACACACTAACATTCAAACAAGTACACTTATATACATATAGACATGTATTTACATATTTATAAATATATGTATGTGAATACATATATACACACATAAATGAATGTATGCACATTTTCCTACATAATGTGCTTATTATTGTGACTCATTTCTGGTTCTTGTTAATGGTTTCACAGTGCTAGATATTTGTGCATGAATATGTAGTATATCAGTTAAATGAAGGTATTCTTATTAAAATTATTTAACATTGAACTTAGTATTTCAAAATAATTTGATATAAACACATCATGAGGGCCATTTGATTATGTAGTGTTTACAATTTTGATATCCATTATATTTTCGTTTAATTAAAATATTTTATTTCGTCTTTGAATATTTTTCACATGTATAAAAGGTATCTTGAACACTTTTTTTTTTATTAAGTTGAGTATTTCTTATTTACATTTCGAATGTTATTCCCTTTCCCGATTTCTGGGCCAACATCCCCCTAATCCCTCCCCCTCCCCTTCTTTATGGGTGTTCCCCTATCCATCCTCCCCCCATTACCGCCCTCCCCCCAACAATCACGTTCACTGGGGTACAGTCTTAGCAGGACCAAGGGCTTCCCCTTCCACTGGTGCTCTTACTAGGATATTCATTGCTACCTATGAGGTTAGAGTCCAGGGTCAGACCATGTATAGTCTTTGGGTGGTGGTTTAGTCCCTGGAAGCTCTGGTTGGTTGACATTGTTGTTTTTATGGGGTTGCAAGCACGCTCAGCCCCATCAATCCTTTCTCTAATTCCTTCAACAGAGGTCTCATGCTCAGTTCAGTGGTTTGCTGCTACCATTTGCCTTTGTATTTGAGATGTTCTGACTGTGTCTCTCAGGAGACATCTATATCTGATTCCTGTTAGCATGCACTTCTTAGGTAAATCAATCTTATCTAGTTTTGGTGGCTGTATATATATGGACCACATGTAAGTCAGGCTCTGAACTATCCATTCTTTCAGTCTCTGCACTAAACTTTGTCTCCATATCCCTTCCTATGAATATTTTTATTCACCCTTTTAAGAAGGAGTGAAGTATCAGCATTTTGGTAATCATTCTTGAGATTCATGTCCATAGATTCCATCTTAGGTAATTGAGGTTTTGTGCTAACATCCATTTACCAGTGAGTGCATACAATGTGTGTTTTTCTGTGATTGAGTTACCTCCCTCAGGATGATATTTTCCAATTCATTCCATTTGCCTTTAAATTTCATGAAGTCATTGTTTTTGATAGCTGAGTAGTACTCCATTGTGAAGATGTACCACAATTTCTGTATCCATTCCTCTTTTGAAGGGCATCTAGGTTCTTTCCAGCTCCTGACTATTATATATAAGGCTGTTGTGAACATAGTGGAGCACGTGTCTTTTTTATATGTTGGGGCATCTTTTGGGTATATGCCCAAGAGAGGTATAGCTGAGTCCTCAGGTAGTTCAATGTCCAATTTTCTGAGTATCCTCCAGACTGATTTCCAGAGTGGTTGAAACAGTTTGCAATTCCACCAACAATGGAGGAGTGTTCCTCTTTCTCCATAAGCTTGCCAGCATTTGCTGTCACTTGAGGTTTTTACCTAAGCCATTCTGACTGGTAAGAAGTAGAATTTCAGGTCGATTTTGATTTGCATTTCTCTGATGATTAAATATGTTGAATATTTCTTTAGGTGCTTCTCAGTCATTAGATATTCCTCAGCTGAGAATTCTTTGTTTAGCTCTGTACACCATTTCAATAGAATTATTTGTCTGAATGGAGTCTAACTTCTTGAGTTCTTTGTACAGATTGGATATAAGCCATCTATTGGAGGAAGGATTGGTAAAGATCATTTCCGAATCTGTTGGTTGCCGTTTTATCCTAAGGCCAGTGTCCTTTGCCTTACAGAAGCTTTGCAATTTTATGAAGTCCCATTTGTTGGTTCTAGTTCTTAGAGCAGAGGCCATTGTTGTTTTGTTCAGGAAGTTTTTCCCAGTGCCCATGTATTCAAGACTCTTCCCGACTTTTCCTTCTATTAGTTTGAGTTCATCTAATTTGATGTGGAGGTCCTTGATTCACTTGGACTTAAACTTCGTACAAGGTGATAAGAATGGATCAACTTGCATTCTTGTACCTGCTAACCTCCAGTTGAACCAGCACCATTTGTTGAAAATGCTATTTTTTTTCCATTGAATAAAACCTTTGTCAAATATCAAGTGACCATAGGTGTGTGGGTCCATTTCTGGGTCTTCAGTTCTGTTCCACTGGTCTATCTGCCTGTCTCTGTACAAATACCATACATTTTTATTAACACTATTGTTTTGTAATACTGCTTAAGGTCAGAGATGGTGATTCCCCCAGAAGTTTTTTATTGTTGACTTTAGTTTTCACTATCCTGGGTTTTTTGGTATTCCAAATGAATTTGCAAATTGCTCTTTCTATTACTATGAAGAATTGAGTTGGAATTTTGATGAGGATTGCATTGAGTCTGTATATTGTTTTTGGCAAAATGGTCATTTTTGCTATATTAATCCTGCCAATCCATGAGCATTGGAGGTCTTACCATCTTCTGAGATCTTCTTCAATTTCTTTCCTCAAAAACTTGAAGATCTTGTCCTACAGATCTTACATTTGCTTGCTTAAAGTCACACTGAGTTATTTTAAATTACTTGGGACTATTGTGAAAGGTGTCATTTCCCTAATTTCTTTCTCGGCCTGTTTCTCTTTTCTGTAGAGGAAGGCTACTATTTATTTGAGTTAATTTTATACCAAGCCACTTTGCAAAAGTTGTTTATCAGGCTTGGTAGTTCTCTGGTGGAATTTTGGGGACACTTAAGTATACTATTGAAAGAACAAATGAAAGAACCCCAAATTGTGGATACTCTCGCTCCAGTCTTGGGATGGCGGCATGCCCCAGGAAACTCGAGAAGCCGATCTTGATGTAATAACAAGAGGCAGCTTTATTAATGAGATCTCGGGCCGACACCGAGGTCTCGGGCCGACACTCCACGCATCTCACGCAGGAGATAGAGGAGCCGGGATGACCACAGAGCCTCTTTCAGGCAGGGGTTTATAGGGGGAAGTTTCTGAGGTTACACAGGATTGGCTAATTCAAAGACACAGTTACTTTTGACGCAGGATTACATCAGCAAAAGAGTACGTGCTATCTAGCCATCTCAGCAATGTGGGGTGGGATGATTCATCTCACTCGGCAGGGGATGACTCATCCTCAGGGGAGGAAGGAAGTGGTGGGGCGGCTCTTTTGAAATTTAACTTTCACTATCATATCCTCTGCTGTCGCCCAGCATGGACATGGTACTGAGAACCGGGAAATCCTGCAGGATGAAAGAAGCACACACACACACACACACACACACACACACACACACACACACACACACACACACGTTATTCGTGTCAAGCCAGAAGAGGAAGAGAGCCTCTGGTTTCTTTATTGATCAAACTATATATCCAAAGTACACCACTTAGCAGGTATCTGCGAAGCACAGTGGGAAACCCTGGCTGAGACTTTGGTAACAAAGGATCGACTATGTGACCTGAATAAATTAGGGAAATATCCAGGAAGGCCAGCCTAATTCTTTGACTCAGGTGAGAAGTACCTGGCCAGACTGTTCCCAGTTGGGAACAAAAAGCTTCCACATGCAAGGGCAGGGCTCAGCAGGGGTCAAACTCTTGCTGGAGACCCAGAAGGCTCTTGTTCTGGCTGGAAACATTCTGGGAATGCAAACTTCTTGTGCCATAAATTACAGGGAGAGGCTTTTGATCCTACAATCTAAGACTAAGGCCACACAGTGACAAGGCAACCAGGCCCAAATCCAATTCGGCTCCCACACTCTGCAATGATGCTATGACTTCTACCTTACCAATTTTATTCCCTTTGACATCCTTTTGTTTTCTGATTGCTGAGACTAGGACTTTGAGCACTATATTGAATAAGTAAGGAGAGAGGGGGCAGCCTTGTCTTGACACTGATTTTAGTGGGGTTGCTTCAAGTTTCTCTCCATTTAGTTTTATGTTAACTACTAGCTTGCTATATATTGCTCTTACTATATTTAGGTATGGGCCTTGAAAATAAAATAAATGGGCCTTAGAAAATAAAACTTTCAACTCTTAGAATTTCTAGTAGATTCTTTCCCATCACACTGTTTTGCCATCTGTTGTTGTAAAATTATAAAAATTATGTGACTGTCTTTATCCCCCACTGGGTCCAGTACTACGGTGCCCCAAGATATCTGCTTGCTATCTTTGTCTCAGTCAGCAAAGTGTCTCATCCAATCTGCTCTGTTCCATATCACACTGCTGAAGCCTCTCTCTGAGCCTGGCAGTAATCTCTCTACCTATCTATTTCCCAAGGCAGGTTTCCATGTCAGTAACACACATCCCAACTCCATGGTGGGAAGGGGAGAAGACAGAATGGAAAGGAGGAAGAGAGAGAGAAAAAACAGAGAAACCTCCACAGAGAGAACATGGAAGCTGATGTTAAGATTTCACTCTGTGTATTTAAAGGTTGTCATGAATGTTCTTGAGGGATGAATGTGTACAGAGCTTTGTATGTTTAGGTGGGCAATTATATCAATTGGATCAGAAAAAAAAAAGAATAGTTGACTGATAAGCTCTGCTAGGACAGGGTACTCATCCCTTCAAAAATCTGAATTTCAAGAGTCTGTCAGTTGATTTTGGGCCAGAAGGCTGAAGATTTGTGCGCACATGTTGCTAGCAGAGGACTATGCTAGTGGAGACTTGTCTCTGCAACCTCTCAGTTCTAGAAGACATGTTAAGCTTTCTATGTGTATAGATATTTGGTCATTCTCAGATTTCTGACAGGGTTGAAGACTGATTATAAATTGCATAACCTATCAGGCTGTTTAACTTCTGAAAATACATATTTTATTAGATAGTTATCAGATAGTATACAAGCTAGCCAGTATATAATATAGATTTTAAGCCTTAAGTTGGAATGGATAACTAAATGTTCTGTTTAACTGATAAATTGTTGGACTGGGTATTAGATATATTTTATGCTTTTAATTACAAAATGATAATAGTTGTACTCAGGTTATATTTGAGAGAAAGGTTTTTTTTATTTTTTATTTATTTATATTTTTAATTAGACAAAGGGTTGAAATGTTGGATGATGTCACAGGTGAGGCAGGCACAAGATAGAATGAGGCCTGTCATTGGATGAGAAGGAAGGATGGGTGGGAGAAAAGTTTGAAGGAAGAGGAGAAGATAGGAAGGGAAGAGGAAGAGGGAGAGGGAATAGCCTTGGCACAAAATTAAAATTCCATGCAGTACCTTTACAGATTGTTATGAATGTTCTTAAGAGATGGATGTGTACAGGGATTTTTATGGTTAGATGGGCAATTATATCTTATCAATTAGATCAGAGGTTATTTTGTTGTGTGTACTTCCTTGTAGCGATTTAAGTATAAGAGAGTGTGTGGTGGCAGAAACACTTGGCCACCATGGAATTGGGATGTGTGTTTCTGCCAAGATATCTAGCAGATGTTTTGTGGCACTGCAGTCCTGGATCTAGCAGGGGGTAAAAACAGCATTTTAATATAATTTTATAACAACATCTATTGACATACAATTTAAAAAAATCTTTAAATTCCTATCAGTACACAGTAATTCAAACACTACACCCTTAAACTTCTATAAACCTACAATTATTTAAATCTACCACTATCATCTTAGATAATAACAACCATAACACATCAAACACCCAAAACAATATACAAATTTAAGAGACCATCAGGATGACAGTCTTCTTATAATTGTCTGGTTGAATTGTATCTCCTTTCTCATGTAGCCATGATTCTAATTTCTTCCTTGCTAACCCCATCTAGTATAACACTATGAACATATAAAATAGGAAGTCGTAATTTTGATTTTCTTGCCTGCTTGGTACTTTCTGTCTGACAAAATGAAGCAACTTGTATTGGATACTGCAGGCCCTTGAGCTGACAGTCCTCTCTGTTTATTTCCCAAGGTAAGAGTTTACCTTGTATGTCCATCTTGGACCAGAAATCCTTTAAACAGTGTATTCCCTTTAAAAAATAACTAGAGTACCCTGGAAAACTTTGTGGTTAATAAGAGCCAGAACTTACATGTTCTCTTCTACAAAAAAACATATTCACTTGAGTCAATATACCTGCAATTAAGACTTCTTAATCTTCTAGTCTGACAATCTCTTTGGAAATGGTCAAATTCACCATTATTAAAAACATCAGGCATTGTAATTTCTAAGACTGTTAGCTATTGTTCTCTATGATATTAGCCCGATGCTCCTGAAAACCAATATCCTTTGTTTCTCTTATTCATTTGTCTATAGGGGACCCCATGTTTTCAATGGTTGATTATATTTGGTATTCACATTTTCAAAGGCCAATACTTTGAATGAATGACTGTTTTCAGGGTCTGATATGGCTCCATTTACAGCTCAGTGCAATCTGTGTAAGAAATCAGTGAATGCTTCTGTAGGTTCCAATATTAACTTTGTAAATGAGGAAGATTTTTCCCCTAGTCCTCAGTTATATCCCAGGTATATAAAGCCAAATACAACACTCTTCAATTAGCCATCATCAGATTGGATTTATTCTTGTAACTCAGCATAATATCCTTCAATAAGCAGTTGGTCTTAAGTAACATTTATTTCTCCTTGTTATATTCCACTGTTTTATTTTGTGCCTTTGTGGATACATCATGAAAAACACTATAATTGTTGTCCAGCTTCTAGAACACTTGACATTAATCCTTTTCAGTCTTGGGGGATAACATTATTCTATGTAGCCAATGTAATGAACATTTTGATAAAAACATGCATATCCATAAGGAGTAATTCTCTGGCTAAACATCTATCACTTGTCACAACTCCACGGATTCACTGAAGGTTTAAAACCATAACTAAGTTATTAGTGAAGTTTTGTATAGATAAACCCAGTCAATATTATATCTTCTATCCTAGCACCAATAATAAGTTGTTAGTTCCCCTTTTTTATCTTTGGTTAATTGTTTTACAACTGCTTGAAATGTGCCCTGTGTAGAGAAAGTCTGATTACTATCAAGAGCAATTAACTGGCAACACTTGGGAGACTGGCCGAGTTCTCATTGCAGTTTTGACTATCAAAAAAGGACCTTATAGTAGTCCCATTATAAAAGAGCTTAATAATCACTGATATAATTTTAGGAATTCTTATAGGATCTTCATTAATACTTAAGAAGTCATTTATTTGTCTATATAGCATCACTAGAAGATTGTACATCTTCATAGATCTGCTCCAAAGAAGTGGGCTATTACTTACTGATTGTTATATATGATTAATAATAAAGGGAAAACATATTAATAGCAGGAATCTTTACTAAAATGAATTCTCCTATGGCCTTACCTTAAAGAGCAAACCTGTTGATAATTATACAAGAATCTGAGGCAGACAATCTCAGGAAGATCACCTGCTAGTTATTAGCTTGTCACATTATGGCTCTTGACACTCATTAAATTCTTCCCTTAACTCTTCCATTGGGGTCCCTGTGTTCAGTCAGATGGTTGGCTGCAATCATCCACATCTTTAAGGTGGTTCCTCAGAAAATTAGACACAGTGCTAGCTGAGGAGTCAGCTATACCATTACTGGACATATATCCCAAAGATGCTGTAACATAAAACAAAGACACATGCTCCCATATGTTTATAGCTGTCTTATTTATAGTAATTAGAAACTGGAAACACCTGAGATGTCCTTCAACAGAAAAATGGATACAGAAAAACGTGGTACATTTTCACAATGGAGTACTACTCGGTCATTAAATACAGTGACTTCACGAAATTAGGCAAATGCATAAAACTAGAAAATATCATCCTGAACAAGGTAGCCCAGTCACACAAGAACTCATATGGTATGTACTCAATGATAAGTGGACATTAGGTCAAAAGCTCAGAATACCCAAGATACAACATACAGACTACATGAAGACCAATTAGAAGATTTCTTCCATTTTTAGACACATATAATTGAATGTGAGCAACTATATTCCTTTTGTAAAATGTTCCTTTCATTTAGTTCACATTTACTATATGTGATTAGAAGGATAAATTGGTAAGCTAAAGTACCATGATATACAAACCATGAACTTTAATATTTTACTTTCTCTTTACCACACTTTCTTATGACTCGATGCTGTTTTTCTGTTACTACTACATTCTTAATAAATTTTTTATTTTCCAAATAAAATTATTCTCCTGTTCTTTGTTTACTAACCAGAAAAGGAACTGGAACAAAATATTCATGAAATATGGATGTTTATAGAATAAAGACTAGAAAATAGTGCTGCTTTTGGCAGATAGAATTTCAGTAAAGTATAGATATAAATTTATTATATTCATATTTGTTTTCTTTCAACAGTTTTATTTTTTAAAGTCTAATTATAAACAATGAACTGTACTCATTTTATTTATTGCAATTATATATATGTATATATATATATAATATTTTGAACCCATAAATATGCTATGTCAATTCATTCTACTGGTTTTTTTTGCACATAATGTTCTCAGTGCCATGTGAAAATCAGCTGTGGTTACTTAAATCAGGGGGCTAACAAATACTATTAAGTATTTACATAGTCCATAATTGGAAAGTCAAAGTGATTTTCTTTGAGGCATTTCCAAGACAAATATTTGTTGCATCATTCCATTTTATGCTTAATTAATTCCTTCGTGAAATGGTTTGATAGCTCACTTATTTTCTCATGGGAGTTTGGATGCTAGCATTTGGGTTTCTAGAAGCTCACATGAGATTAGCGTCCTAAATGCAAAGTATAAAATGTCCTGCTTTTCCTAGGAACCCAGCCTTTTTAAGGGAAGTGTACTTTCCTTGAAGAACACAAAAGGTGTGTCAAAAATGGAAAATGAGAAATGCTATAATGGATTTATATTTTTTATTTAATTGTTACATAGGTTTTCTGCTCAAAAATAAACTGTGGCTCACAAGAGTGAAGAAGGAAGTGAATGAGAGATAGGTAATCTGGTAAGTATTCTAATCACAATTCTCAGATATTGATACTGGATGAGACTGCAGTAGTTCAGTTCTCATAATTACCATCTAGAAAACTGGTGATTGATTTGAACATGATTCCAGTCAAGCATGTTTTTCATTCTCTTGGTGAGTCCAACAAAATCCTAGCTATAAATCTGAATACACTTAAAGTGTGGATATTTTTAAGACATTAATCCATATTTTAGATCCTGAAGCAATGTCCTGAACACTTCACAGTAAAGCATTAACTATTAACTATATAAATTAAACAGAGCCAGGCATGATGGATCACACCTTTAACCTAGTACTCAGGAGGCTGATGCAAGTGGATTTCTGTGAGTCAGATGTGAGTTCAGCCTGGGATTTTAGTGAGCTCTGGGCCAACCAAGTCTGCACATGAGACCCAGCCTCAAAACAACACCACCAATAAACACATAAAGGAACAAAAAAGGATAGATATAGTTAGTAATTGGTGTAAAATTAATTGTAAAACACAATTGATTTCTCCTTGTTTTATCTTAATGAGGTCATTACTTGTAAGAAAAAATATGTAATGAACCTGCAGGAGAGATCATAACATTCAGTGAAAATGGTGTGCCATTTGGTGTGTTAAACTCTGAATAAGATAATTATTTATTAGTACAGTTCTATCATTCTCAGATTATTGATGAGCCTCAGACATGGTAGATGATTGTCTTTCTGAACATTCCTTAGCTTCTGAGGAACAGAACTGATACCCATGAAATAATCATTCCTAGTCTTTATTTTATTTTTTATTTTGTATTATTAATAGTAGTTGAATAATTCTGAGGACATCCCTTGTTCCTCACCTGGAAACTACATCTTAAAGTGAAAAACAGTCCTTCAACTGCATTGTTGAAGATTTTTCTGGAAGTTAGATATTTTTATCTACTTTAGAAATTGATGAGACAAAATATAGGAGACTGACGAATTTGTTCACAGTTGTAGAACAACACACTGAGTAACACTTTGACAATGTTGATAGAGAGCCAAAGAATTAAAAGTAAACTGTCATCTATATTCAGAACGCACAGCAATGTGATGGTGAATGTGATGCATACATTTTAAAAAGACATAAATTTTAATTTAACATCAATATTGGGAATTTATTAATTTAATATGCTATAATTCTTACACTTTAAGAATGAGGTAGATTATAAATCACTTTTCTGTTAAATTTTAAATTTTTCTATGTTTTTATTCTATTTTTATTTTACCTGGTCTGCAGAAACCAAAATTTCAACAAATAATGAGCTTGGAGAACAACACTGTGAAGACTGAATTCCTTCTCCTGGGATTCAGTGATCACCCAGAACTACAGAGTCTTCTATTTGTTGTGTTTTTCTCCATCTACTCTGTTACTCTGATGGGGAATATTGGCATGATCTTATTAATCACAGTCAGTTCTAATTTACATATTCCCATGTACTTTTTCCTCTGTATTCTGTCCTTCATAGATGCATGCTACTCTTCTGTCATTGCCCCTAAATTACTTGTGAATCTGATTTCTGACAAGAAGGTAATTTCTTACAATGGCTGTGCTACACAGTTGTACTTTTTCTGCTCTCTTGTTGACACAGAATCTTTCCTTTTGTCTGCCATGTCTTATGACAGGTACATTGCAATCTGTAACCCCCTGCTCTATACTGTAATTATGTCCAAGAGAGTCTGTATTCAGCTAGCATTTGGTGCATTCTTAGGTGGAACTATGAGTTCAATAATCCATACTACTAATACATTCCAGTTGTCATTTTGTTCCAAAGAAATTAACCATTTCTTTTGTGATGTCTCTCCACTCTTCTCTCTGTCATGCTCTGATACCTATATACATGATATAATATTGGTAGTATTTGCAAGTTTGGTGGAAGCTCTCTCTCTTCTTACTGTTCTCCTCTCCTATATGTATATCATAGTGGCCATTTTTAAAATAGGTTCTGCAGAGGGAAGAAAGAAAGGGTTCTCTACTTGTGCTTCTCACCTGACAGTAATCACCATTTATCATGGCACCCTGATTTTCATTTATTTGCGTCCTAGTACAGGACATTCAATGGATATTGACAAAATGGCCTCTGTGTTCTATACATTGATTATACCCATGCTTAACCCCTTGATATACAGCCTCAGAAACAAAGATGTCAAATTTGCCTTTAGAAAAATTATTAGCAAAAAAATTGTTTTCTTAACTAAGTAAAGATGGGCTTCAAAACATTAGCAAATTTCTTTACTTCTCCCTAGTAAAATTAGGGAAAGTCGGTTGAATGTTTTATTTCCCCAACTGTATGTATAATGAAGTTCCATTAAGAAAGTCCACTGTCTATCATTGAAACTAGGCATCTTCCCTGTTATTTCTGAATATCCCTTTTTTAAATTTATTTTTGTATTCTATGTTTTATTTACCTACTGATCCACCTTCTGACTGTTACACATCCCATATCTGTCTGTATGAGGATGTCCCCACCCCACCCATCCCACCAAACCTTAAGCTTTCTGGGGTCTCCAGTCTCTTGAGGGTAATGTGCATCTTTTCTCACTAAGCACAGACCAGGGAGTCCTTTGTTGTATATGTGCTGGGGACCTAATCTCAGCTGGTATATTGGTGATCCAGTGTCTCAGAGATCTCGGGCATCCTGGTTAATTTAGACTACTGGTCCTCCTACAGTTTTGCCCTCCTCCTCAGCTTCATGTAACTTTTCCCTAATTGAACCAGAGGGGTCAGCAGCTTTTGTTCATTGTTTGGGTGCACACATCTACATCTTTTTGGGTGTTTTGAAGGGCAGTCATGTTATGGTCCTTTTTTGTGAGTGCCCCGTTGCCTCAGTAATGTTGTCAGGTCTTGGGGCCTCCCTTTGAGCTGGATAGCACGTTGAGCCTGTCACTGGATCTTCTTTTCCTAAGGCTTCTCTCCATTTCTATCCATGCATTTCTTTCAGACAGCAAGAATTATCTGAACTTTGACTGTTGGAGTCAACAACCCATTCCTTACTCGATGCCCAGTCTTTCTACTGGAGGTAGCCTCATCAAGTTCCCTCTCTCACTGCAGGGCATTTCATGTCGGGGTCCACCCCTTTGAATCCTGAGAGTCTCTCACCTCCCAGGTCTCTGCTACATTCTGGAGGGTCTTCCCAACCACCTTCCTCCTGAGATTGCCTGATTCTATTCTTTCTGCTGGCCCTCAGTGCTTCAGTCCTTTTTCCTAACCCAATACCATTTCATATTCATTTCTCCCTCCACCCTCATCCCCTTTCTCTGCTGTGTCTCTCCCTCCCTCCCTTTTGTGGTTGCTTTCTTCTCCCTTCCAAGTGGCCCTAAGGAGTCCTCACTTGGACCCTTCAGCTTGTCAACCTTTTTTAGTTCTGTGGACTGTATTTCGGGTATTCTATACTGTTTTTTGGCTAATATCCACTTATCATGGAGAACATACTGTACATAGCTTTTTGGACCTGATTTACTTCACTCAGGATAATATTTTTTAGGTCTATCCATTAGCCTGCAATATTCAGGATGTCCTTGTTCTTAGTACTTGAGCGGTATTGCACTGTGTAATGGAACCACCTTTTCTGTATCCTTTCTTCTGTGGTGAGACAACTGGGTTGTTTCCAGCTTCTGGCTATCACAAATAAGGCTGCTATGAACATAGTGGAACACGTGCTCCTGTGGCATGCGATGTTTAGTATATATCTTAAGTAAGATTGTCTTTTCACTTACATACCTTTCATGCTAAATTTCTCCAAAATTGCCAGTAGCAGATAAGTCTTCTGTTATCATTCCTATGAGAATATATTATAATGTAGTTTTATCAAATTTACTCACTCTGCCAGCTCTTCCCAGATCTATCATACATCACAGTACATTCATTTTTGTGTCTTTCTTATTTTTCAGTCAAAGTATGTGATCATAAGAGCAGCAGAATGGTTGTAGCATCCTAATAATTATTTTAGTGTAAAGAAAGTTGATTTATATATTTCCTCCTTCCCTTTTAAAATACAAATAATATAAACTCATTGTAGTTTTTGTTGAGATAGAACAAACTTAATTCTTCAAAAATTATCCTTTTCTTCTAAACACATATGTATTTACAAAAGACAATTTGTGTTTTAAATTTTAACTCAAGGATGGATGTAAGAAATTATATTTACTTTTTTTGGTTATGTATGTTGTCTATTCTTTCTATCTTGCTACATATGTGTTGCATTGTCTCACTTCCATAGTTATCCATTCCTGTTCACTGAATAATTCCATGACATTGATGACAGTATCTGCCTTAGTGTACATCCTGAGTGTTTTTTTAAAATAAATATCAGTTTGTTATTGGTTTCTTTTAGTTTCATTTGTATAACTTTTATATTTGAAAGTGTAAATTTTCCTTTTGTAGTGTTTTGAATTAATTCCTATGAATGGGCCTATTGATACAAGCTATACTTAGGAAGATATTACCCAACATGTTTTTTAAATACTAATGTAATAATTGTATGAATATTCATACATGTTTTATAGCTTCAATTTTTGTTAAAATACATGTTTTTCATGATCAGGGGGGATTTAAATCACTTGATCTCTAATTATGGTGGTAAAATTATTAGGGGTATTTGTCATAATGATGGTACAGACAGAAACTGTAATCAAAGAGTTGGAGATGATGGCTTATTTGGCTGTTTTTAAGGACAAACACTGTTTTTCAGGAATAGCAGAAAAGAAATAAGCCAAATACAAGGATAAATAAAGAAGATAAATTAGATGGAAAAAGTATGATACTAAAAATATTTAGCAAGCTTTGAATCTATACCGGGTTTTTATTCCCTGAAGTAGGTAATTATTTTATAAGGAATAATTTCCCCCAGCAGCCTATAATACAATAGAGACCTGGAAAAGGGGCTTTAAGAAAATAAAGAGAGGATGGCACCTTGATATTGAATGCAGTAAATATTTCATCTTGAATAGCCAAGAGTAAATATTATTTGAACTACCTGATAGATCATGAATCTTTGTAGGTCAATATGGCATTTCAACATGCCCACTAGGCAAGAACTATATAGGCTAATATAAAATATAGTGCTTTAGTCTTCATAGTCAAATGTGGTTTGGGATGTAGAGTATGGGATTTATACATCATTGTAGTTAAAGCCTCAGCAGGGATAATAGGGAGATTGCCTGGATCACCGTTTGAAAACTTATGCACAGCTTTATCCAATACTGGTAGTAAAAGGAAATCTAACATCATAGTTAGATGCTGTACAGATTTGCATTTTGGAGCCTGAAGCTAGCAGTCATAAGTATATTATGACCAAATAGACAGATGGATTTTAAGAGAACAGGGTTTGTGACAAATCTGTGGTTCATGACATGATGATGTGAATATTACCATCAGTTCTTTTAAACACTAAGGACTTCATCCTTTATATGTAGTCTGATAAAATAGTAAACACTCTCTTGCATAATATTACATATAATATTTTATAATGTTTTAATTAACTCTCTAAGAGTTGATATCTATAAGAATTATCTATAGCCACAAGCCATTATGTAAATAAGATACAAATTTGAACCCATATCTGCCTCAAGGAGCTATTTCTTTTTCCTTATGTAATACGTTTTTGAAATACAAATGAAATTAACAGTACAAATACTGAAAGCCTGAAAATATGTATAGACTATTGATTTATTCATGGAAGAATCTCTGGATACTTAAAGGTTCAGAACTTGAATTAATCCTATACCTGATAACAGATTCTTAGAAATTATTTAGAAATTATAGGCATATGGCACAACATGTGGAATTTCACACTTGCAGGGTGGTTCACAAGCAAATAAGATTTTTTTATTCTAGAAGAGTTAATTGTTTTTAGTTTGAGAGTGAAGCTCACTGTTATGCCACTAGTTTATCATGACCAAGGTCATGACTTCAACATTTAACAGGCAAAATATTCTAACCCTAACCAGATTACCAGTACTAGATTTATATCTAATTAGGAAGAGAAAATGCTACAGAAAGTGAAACATATATTTTAATGGTATAAAATATAAACATGATACATCTCTATATATTTACAAAGCAAACATGAAAAACAAATGGTCTTCCTAAAATGCATTACGGAACAAAGTCTTGGAAAAGAGGCCAGTATTAATTACCACACTGTATAGATACAAAGTGGTGTGAAAAGTTATTTTTTTATAAATCTGCTGTTGATTTATGTTTTAACAAGTATTCTGACATGTATGTTAAATCCAGCTGGTTACTTTTAAAATGTCCAGTGCCTGTATGTGAATGACATGTCCAAAAACGAATGTTCAAGGAACATAAGAGTTTATGTAACATAATACTCAAAGGAAGCTTCATGTCTCTTCTGAAACCATGATGGTGGCTGTTATGTTGTTGCTGTTGTGGAACTCTTTGTTATCTTCTAAGAGTTAGCATGCTCATGACATAACTTCTATGATTGTATGTATTTCACAACTGGTTGCTATGACATTTTTTATGCCATCTACTATATTTTGGCAGATGGAGTACATTCCAATACATTCCTCTGAGAAATAATGAGGCAAAGTAATTACCTAGAGCTTCAACCCTCATTAACCAAATAAAGCTGGCTAGTTGTGTGATGCATGTGAAGATTGTTTGTAGTCATCCTGGTCCACATCTCATTTTATTTAATTCATTTTCTCTCTCATACTTTTATTTTATGGGATACATTCTTTCACAGGCTACCATTTACTCCGACAGAATCTAAACTTTTCTAAGAAACAATCTTGCCTTGCTAAATGGTTCACTTCCATATTCCTATTAAGCCTAGAAAATGAGAAAAATGCATAGTGAAAAACTGATTAGTTCAGGTAATTTCTGAAAGACATTTGCATTTGAGTGGGGAATATTGTTCTTTAAACCTATGATGAATACAATTAAGTTAAATATTAAGACATCAGAAACAAAGAAGCAAGGTAAAGACAACATAAACTGTATTTATAAAATTGGACTTTCAAAAGGCAGTTATACTTCTATACATATTAATCAGAGATGGAAATGAAGTTCTTATTTCAGAAAAACATTTCTCACTAAATCGAAGTTATTGTCAAGGGAGTTGAATGGATACTGCTGTTGCCAAAAAAACTCCATCTGTACTTTCTAGACATGAATACTGTGTTTGAAAACTGGGAACAATTCTGATTTATAGGAAAACCAGTATATTTCAATAGCATGTATATAGTATGGGGGTTACACTACCTGAAATATTTTCATTTTTAATCACATAACAATGTTACTCTATCTTGGTCAAATTCCTCCACATACACATCTCTACGCCAGGCTTCCAAGTAATATAGATATATATTCGTTTCCTTCCTCTGAGCCTGTGTACTGGAGGCCTTCCATGTAGATCTCTGGTCGGGCCAGGTAGGAAGGTTCAAGTAAAGAGAAAAGGATGTTAGCAAGGAAAGTGAATTGACTCTATCACTTCAGCTGCTGCCTCCACTGCTGCTGTCTCTGCTGTTCCTCCCAGAAGTAACACTGGCCATGCTGCACTGAACCTTCTTGACTGACCTGAGGGAGGCTGACTAGCCAGTAAGGGGGTGCAGGGGAGTTTCTGCTGTTGTTTCCGGACAACACATCCCTTCCCTGGTGGTGGTGTTATAGCTCTTATGACAGGAGCTATCAGACAATGAAGTGATTCTCATACACCTTTATTCTTTTGGACACAATCTTTATGTACAGCTGTGGGGTGGTTTGGCATCTGACAGTCGGTGGTGTCTGTTGACTTGGTCTGAAAGGTTAGAGAGGCCTCATTTATATATGGAAGGGCTTGGTTTGTTGCCCCTACATAACTAATGACCACAAACCTCTCTAAAGAGGGGCTGTGGGGGAGAGTTGCACCTATAAGACAGGAGCCTGGTGTCAGGTTGTTTTGGGGGGTGAGGTTTTTTTTTTTTTTTTTTTTGCTTTTTGTTTTTATCTTGTTTTGTTTGTCATTGCTCATTATGCTATAATTTATGTTTGCATGAGTTGTTCACTAACATTAATAAAGAAGTCTTCATTGCTGAAAGAAAGATACATTAGTTAAACATAAATAAATTATTAATAAATAATAGAGAAGAAAGGAAGAAACAAAGAAACTAACATACATGGCTCGCATCTTTCTATTATCATCATTGACATATGAACTATGTGGATGACATTTTATTTTCACTCTGAGACTACTGGGACTTAAGTATGATAAACTTCTGCCTTTGATTGACTCTTTTATTCATTAATGGTTACATAAAATGCTTGGTGATCTTTTTCCTATTAGATAGTAAAGCAACCTCAACAAAAGGTTAAATTACAAGTTTTTTACATGTACTATATGGCTTAATTAGATTAATATCATTGATATCCTTACTACAAGTCAAATTAAGGCTAAAAAACAACATAGTTGTTTTGAATGAACATAGAAATGTCCATATTTTCAAAATTATAAAAACTGTAATTTTTGAGACTCACAATAATAGTACATAGAAAATATAGTATATAAAACTACATTAAATTCAACTTTTATATTAAGATATTGAAGTAGACATGTATTATTTGTAGCTAAACATATGACAACTCTTTTTCATTCTTTTATTTAGTTACTCCAGTAAAAAGGACAGCTACTTGTTTTAAGGTATTGACAGATAATTATATTTTACCATTATTAACACAGTCATCAGTGCTACAATATTCAAATGGTCTTTGTCACTGGACATTGGTAAAGACAACATCATGTAATTTATAGATACTTAAAACTAGAGAATTGATGAAGATTGCATTTGAAGTTCCAGATTTAAATAAGAATTTTGATGTATACACAAATCTAGTCATTTTTCCACACTCTATTTCAATCATAAATATTTTCAAATAACTCCACACAATGCAATTTCAATTCCACACATTCATAGAGTTAATGCTTACACTCAGATCAGTTTGTAGTAATTTTGCTCATCATCTTACATGACATTGATTTCTTACTACTAGGTCATATCCTCTTGACCTAAAAATATAAATTCATATAATGCTCAAAATTGTCCTTAATTACTGTAAGAGAAAGAGATAATGAAATGTACATAAATTTGCATATTTATTTATAGGCAGTTCAGTGCTATCCTAGTGTGCTTATGTTATGACATATTCTATATGAACCCATATTTTATGTTGGAGTATCTTTTGGCATGAGGTAAAATCTCAGGGATATTTTGATTTGTATTTCCTTGATGACTAAAGATGTTGAATATTTCTTTAGGTGCTTCTCAGCCATTCAATATTCCTCAGCTGTGAATTCTTTGTTTAGCTCTGTACCCAATTTTAATAGGGTTTTTTTTGGCTCTCTCAAGTCTAACTTCTTGAGTCCTCCCAGTCTTTTTAAAGAGGGTCTATTTAAAAACCATGACACAAAACCAAAAATAGCAAAAACTCCAGGAACAAACTAGGAGACTTCCCAGGGGCTTAGTCACTCTTTTTCCAACCTTCTTAAAGCACATTGCTACCTCCCTGTAACCTGACCTTTCATGTACCACATTCAAAGCAGAATTACCCACTATGCCTAAGCTTAATTAGAAAACTGACAGTTAAAGACAGCTAAATAAAAAGAACCACTTTTCTATGGTGAATTGGGCACCAGTAGGTATGCTGTTGACAAAAATCAATCAAACTAACTCAGTTAATAACTGTGTTTTCTGCATTCTGAAATGGGTGTGTACAATACATGAGATGTACATATTTTGGCAGATTTGGGGATGGACATGATCGAATATTTGTAGCTCATTCTTACTTGGATTTTTCTCCTGCTGGCTCATTTGTTATTGGTTTTGCCCTTGAAACAGTGATTTTAATTAGATAATTATATAATTTGAATTAATTTTTAAATTTCTTTTTAGCAAGAGTTCTTCACATCCACCCCTATCTGTTATAGACCATTGGAGGTACATGAAAAGATATTTCATATCCCATTCTCATCAATAGTTTCACTATTGATAGTCAAAAATACAAATCTCACTTTTGAATTTACTATCATTCTGTTAATGGATTTTTACTACACAGACAATTATTATTACAATCCATTATTTAATTTAAAACTTTCAAATTGTATTTGGCTAATTGATTCTACTGTTTATACTCACTGATTCTGAATTTCCTCTTCTCATACCTCAATGGAATCTTAATGTTAATTTAAGCACAGAAAGTATAAATATTGTGTTTTTATTTTTATAGGAATGATCACCATGTAGGCACATTTAGTAGGAAAGAAAGATTTGTTATTCATACGTTAATTTGGCATTTTTAATATCAAAGAAGGTTGAAGACATTTTGCCTTTAAATCAACTATAGTGTATATTCATTTTTATAGAAATTTTAATCTATACATACACTATTTTACATTACAGTTTTTATATCCTTTAAATTATCACTAGCTGTTGAGTGTCACCCTCTCCAAGATTCATCTGTAATCTCTAATAACTTAGCATACACATCAATCATTTACCCAAGCAAATTTAGTTCTGTTTCAAAAGAAAGTATTGATGAAATATAGAATAATTTTTGATTAAAAAAATTCTTCACTATTTTTTATTGAGATTTATTTTGCGGATCATTACTTTCAAGGAAATTCCTAAATATTGTTGAGATTAAATTATCTGTGCTTAAATTTTCCAAGTTTTGAGACCTAACTCTTTTCCAATATTTCGTGAATCCTAGCCTATAATTATTTATTCATTAATGAATTTAATCAAATTATATTACCTATTTCTTTCTTGTCTTTTCTGTTTTAACTTTAATTTTTCATATTATAATCTCTCTTACATTTCTTGTCTTTACTTACTAAAGCTGCAACTGGCATTTTGCAAAAGGGCTCAGTTGTTAAGAGAGTTGTTAATGTATTGTAAAATTTGTGTCACAGTTTCAGAACTGACACAGTAGCTCACAGTGGCACTCTCTGTCAGCTTCCACTGGTACCAAGAATGAACATGGTAGATATCTAAGCAAAAATTCATACACATAAAGTATAATAATAAATATTTTTAAACTGCAATAGTAAAGAAAATACAAATACTTAAACATTTTTCCTATTTCTTTTATTCTTTGATAGTAACCAAAATTTTATTCAATCATCTTTTTATTAAATTCCTCTTACCTTGGTGTTGTTAGCCATTATAGTTTTAGAAATGTTTCTTTAGTTTGTTACTTTAGCTCTCAGAATAATTCCTAGGATTATGATTTTTGAATGCATGTCAGATGATATGAATTTAACATTGCTGGTCCTTCAAATATGCTCATATGGATAATAAATCTTGTCATACTTCTGGGATGCATAAAATTGTGTGATTCCTTACCACCATAGCTAAGTTATTTTTTCATAACCATGAAAAAAGACTGTGAACCAGACATCTTATAAAAGAAGGCATTTATTGGGGGCACACAGTTTTAGAAGGTAAGAGTTCATGATCATCATGGTGGGAAACATGGCAGCAGAAAGATAGGCACAGTGGTGCTACAGAAGCAGCTGAGGCATGATCAATAGGCAGGGCACAGGAGAAAGTGAGAGAGAGAGAGAGAGAGAGAGACAGAGAGAGAGAGACAGAGAGAGACAGAGAGAGAGACAGAGAGAGACAGAGAGAGAGAGAGACAGACACACACACACACACACACACACACACACACAGAACTGGAGATGGTATAGGCTTTTGAACCCTCAAGCCTACTCTGATAGACATATTTCCTCTAGCAAGGACTTAGTTCCTAATCTTCCCAAACATTTCTAATAATTGGGAGCCAAGGATTCAAACACATTTTCAAACACACTACTAGGGTCATTTGTATTCCAGCCTCCACAGTTGTGTTATTAAAATTTTTTTTGCGACGATTTTTACAGAAAAGAAATGTAACACATATGAGCTTTTATTCCATCTTTCTGATGAGAAACATCTCTTTAAATGGCTATTATAATTTCATAAAACCTAAGTATATCTTATATCAATGTTTATATGCAAATGATATTTTCTCTGTGTTTAGTGATTTTTATTATTAATCTATTAATGTTCTTTTCATGGAATTTAAAGACTAAACTTTAACACTTAAACTTCAGTACTTAGTCTTTGGGAAATAAATAAAATATGTAATATTTTCCTTATTTGATTATTTCTTCTAAAGTGGTGATATTTTAAAATAGATACTTCATAATTTATGTTAACTTATAGTATTTTATCATCATTCAAATTTATTTTAATTCGTGAAATTTCACTACCAGATATTTAGGTTAATTCAGTCAGATGTATAAACAATGAAACATAAATAACAAAATATGATCTTCAATATTTCTGGGTTATCATTTTTTATATGAATTGCTATAAACCATGCTTCTAAATATTTTGATAACAAGTTATTCTAGGAATGAAACACTTCTCCCAATAATATCCAAGTACTACCTTAGAAATAAAGTAATTTAAACATTTTTTGTTTTGAAACACAGAAGTAATGTGTGTAGTCTCTATCACTGAGACTCTAATAATTGCTTTATGCAAAAGGAAGAAGATATTCAAATTGTAGAGCTAACCTTTAAATTTAAATCATGTCAGCTAGTCCTTTATCATTTTCTTAGATATTGGTGTCATTTTCTTTCAAAGATATGCTGTTATTGTTTTGATGCAGTCCACTAAAATAAGGTGGCTATAGAGATCAGTTACATTATACAAACCATTTGTTGAACATAAAGAATGAAATAAATATATGATGCAAGATACTCCATTGTGCTTTAATAATGCAATTTAATGGCAAACTTATATTACCAATGACAGAATTTCACTGAAGTTTTCAGTCAGAAGTATTCTGTCATGATTATAAAACAACCAAAGAAATTTTCTGCATTTCTTGGTTAGTTATTACCATCTATAATAAAAACTTCTTTCAAAAGTAATTAAAATCTGAAATATATCCTGACATGTTTTCTAATATAATAATAATAATAATAATAATAATAATATTGACTTGAAATGAATATTATGAACCAAAATATTTTCTATTTCCTCCAAATATTAAGCATCTTTGCCCTCCATTACTGACTTGAATTAATCAATCTATGCATCATAACAATCAATACAATTCAAACAAATATGTATCAAAGTAGATAGAAACAGCCATTGTTCTAATTTTATATTTGTACTGAACATGCTTTAAGATGCTTCAGTGAAATGGGAATTTCAATGAAGTGCTCACTACTTTCTGTAAAACCTCTTTCACATCCTTGTTTCTCAGACTGTAGATAAGAGGGTTAAGCAAGGGGTTGACAACTGCGTAAAAGACAGAGGCCACTTTGACTGCATTCCTAGAATTTTGGGGGTTAGGTACACAGTACAGAGAAAGTATGGTTCCATGAAAAATGGTGATGGCAGTCAGGTGGGAGGCACAGGTAGAGAAGGCTTTGCAACGTCCACTAGCAGATTTGATTTTTAACACAGTCACAAAAATGAACACATAAGAAGTGAGAATGATCAGTAGGGTACTCACTTCATTAAAGGTTGCAAAACAAAAGAGTAGCAGGCTGGGGATGTGTATATCAGAACTAGAGACAGCAATGAGGGCAGTATATTCACAGAAGAAGTGGTTGATCACATTAAATCTTGAGAACTTTAGCTGCAGAGCATAGCAGAGGAGAATCAAGGTGGCCAATGTGCTCCAGATATATGATCCTGTCACAAGCAGGATGCACAGCCTCTGTGACATGGCCACAGTATACAGCAAGGGATTACAGATGGCCACAAAACGGTCATAGGCCATAACTGCTAACAAGTAGGACTCAGCCACCACAGCCACACAGGACAGGAAGTACTGCAACATGCAGCTGAAATAGAGTATAGTTTTATCAGCCAGGATCAAGTTCTCAAGCAGCTTGGGCATGATAATTGTTGGATAACAGACATCAACAAAGGAAAGGTGGCTAAGGAAAAAGTACATGGGAGTGTGGAACTTGGGGTCGATATTGATGAGCACTATCATCCCAAGGTTCCCTACTACAGTGATGATGTACATGAAGAGAAAGACTAGGAAGAGGGGGATCTGAAGCTCAGGGTAGTCTGTGAAACCCACCAGGACAAAGATAATCTCCACACTCACATTTCTTTCCATTGGCACCATAATGCCTTTTAGCAGACAGCTGAGACTGTAGAATCTTCTGTTAAATACATAATCATGTAAGAAATGTCAAATATCCTTATAGAGCAATATAAAATGCCATTTTAATCAGTTATTTGCACAAATTAATCTATTGAATTTTGTTTTTTTGTTCGTTCACTTGTTTGTTTTCTCTCCAAGAAATAAAAGATTAGAGAAATCTAAAATAAAAGATGTAAACAGTGCCATTTGGCCATATTTTGTTTTTTTATATCACTGAGGCATAAGCATACTCTGAAAAAATGTTTAATGCTTTCTTTGATACAGATTGCCAATGAATAAGACATTGACTATATATACTTACTTTGCTCCTGAATATTATTGTTTCTCAATTAACATAGAAAGAAAATCAAAGTGTATCTTAATTACAAGGTCAGGAAAACATTTTCACAGTAAAAATGAAATCTGAATAAACTCACTTGTTTAAGAGAGGGTCAGAATACTTCTGGTGCTCTGTGAATTGAGAACAGCATTAAGAGAAAAGATTTTATGTTTACCTGATATCTCTGGGGACCGACTCTAAAGAAAATTCAAGGCAATATTCCATATAGGCTCAGAGCAGGTAATTACTATGAATACCAAATCTCGTCTTGAAGAATCCTTAATAATGAGACTTATCTTGAAAGGACAAAGAAGCCTCTGCCATGAGGTCCACTCAAGCACTCTTAGTACATATTAAGACATCTTCTGTCGCTGGCATGAAAATATTATCCAAACATTCACTTATCTTCTGCTGAGCTTAGTAGATCTCTTTGGATTTTTTAAAAGAATATAAAGCAATTTAAGACAAATAATTTAACATTTTTCATAACAATAAAAACTGTATACTAAAAGACAGTATATTATATACATATATATATATATATATATATATATATATATGTGTGTGTGTGTGTGTGTGTGTGTGTGTGTGTGTGTAAAGGCTGTTGTTTCCCTAATTTTTTCTCAGCCAGTTTATTATTTGTATAAAGGCGGAATACTAAATTTTTGAGTAATATTTTATCTGGTCACTTTGCTGAAATTGGTTATCAGTTGTAGATCTCTGGTAGAATATTTGGGGTCACTTACATATACAATCATATCATATGCAAATAGTGATATTTTGACTTCTTCTTTTCCAACTTTTATCCTCTTGATCTCCTTTAGCTATTGTTCTAGCTAGAACTTAAAGTACCATGTTGAATAAATAGTGGGTAGACTTGCCTTGTCCCTGATTTTAATGGAATTGCTTAAATTTCTCTCCATTTAATTTGATGTTGGCTATTGGCTTGCTGTAAATTGCTTATATTATATTTAGGTATTTTATCCCAGATCTCTCTAAGTCTTTTGATACAGAGAGGTATTGGATTTTCTCAAAGCATTTTTCAGCATCTAAGGACATGCTGTTGTGATTTTGTTCTTTCAGTTTGTTTATATGGTGGATTATATTGATGGATTTTGTATATTGTACCATCTGTGCATCCCTGGTATGAAACCTGAGTGGTCATGGCGTATGATGTTTTTGATGTGTTTGGATTGGGTTTGGGAAAATTTTATCATTTTTGCATCAATGTTCATAACAGAAGTTGGTCTGAAATTCTATTTATTGGTTGAGAATTTGTGTGGTTTAGATATCAGGGTGTCTGTGGCTTCATAAAATGATCCTGGCAGTATTTCTTCAGTTTCCATTTTGTGGAATAATTTACGGAGTATTGTTATAACTCCTATTTGAAAGTTTGGTAGAATTCTGCATTGAAGCCATCTGACCTGGGCCCTTCTTTGGTTGGGAGATACTTAATGCTTTTTATATTTCCTTAGGGGAAACAGGGATGTTTAGTTTACCTAATCTTGATTTAACTGTGCTAAATGGTATCTGTCTAGAAAATCATCAGTTTGTTGAGATTTTCCAATTATTTGGAGTAAAGTCTTTGAGACAAATGCTCACAGCCAACCATTGAACTAAGAATGGGGTCCCCATTGGAGCAGTTAGAGAAAGGATTGAAGGAGCTGAAGGGGTTTGCAGCCCCATAAAAACAACAATACCAACCAATCAGAGCTTCCAGGGACTAAACCACCTTCCAATGAGTACACATGGACAGACTCATGGTTCCAGCTGCATTTGTAGCAGAGAATTGTTGGGCACCAATAGGAGAAGAATTCCCTGATCCTGTGAAGGCTAGAAACCCCAGTGTAGGGGAATGTTAGAGCTGGGATACATGAAGGAATGGGTAGATGGGTGGGGGAACACCCTAATAAAAGAAGGAGGAGGGGGGATGGGATAGGGAGTTTATGGACAGGAGACTGGGAAAGGGGATAACTTTTGAAATGTAAATAAAAAATGTCCAATTTAAAAATACTGAACATATTGCTTTTTTAAAAAACAGAAACTACGGGAGAATAGGGGATATGTAAAACTACTAGCATCACTATCATAGAAATCTATAGTATGCACAATATTATGTACAGTCCAACTGTGTTGCATTTATAATGTAGAACTGAAACTTGAATTTAGGACACAAATAATTGTTTCAAACTGAAGCTAGAAGACAGTATATGTAAAATAACTTCTTGTATTGTCGAATTATTATAAATAGCAATGAGTTAGTTATCTATCAATCACAAATTTACCACATAAATATCAATTTAAATAGACTTCACCTTTTATTTCAATGGTTAATTGCACAATTAAATGGTTTTTAAGTTCAAGTTGGCAGACACCATGCAAGAAGAGCTAGAGTAGACAAGTGAGCTTAATAGAGATGGCCCACTGTCCTGCTCAGGTGTGGAAGATAAGCTCTGCTGTGAAATGATATCAGATACTTTTTGATACTGATTCGCTTTTTCACATTTGTCATTGCCAAGCTGCTCACTCATTTGGCTTGGTATGAGTGGAAAACAAGAGAACCTCACTGACTATAACTTGATGTGATTACTTCCTAGGTGATAGCCCATTCTGTTGGGCAAACTCAACATGTAGATAAAAGTTCCTGAGTTATAGCTGTTCTGAATAATTAGTGATTTTATGGAACTTCTGAACTGATTTCAGTAGTTTTCAGGAGTTAGCTTGATTTTAATAATTTTGGAACTCAATGTAATTGATTGGGAATATAAAGTTAGGAAACTAGGAGAGTTGATGGAAAGCTTTAATGAAGAATGAAATGTACCCTTTCCTGTTAAAATGCCAAAAACTTCTTTGGTTAGAAAAAAAAGAAAATATAATGAGCATTCAAGTACCACAGAGGCGAGAAAAATAGGCTTGGGACAATTTAATGATCAAAGACGCATATACTATAGTTGGGCATGAGTTCCTTCGTCTTTTTATCTAGTGATGAGGTAGCAGGTTTTCAATGTGAAGCAGAATAATAATAATGTTATAATAAAGAACAAATAATTCTATTATGAATATAAGAGCAGAAAACAAATGATTAGCCATCCTACCTGAACAGAACTTCAAAGATAAGACATAAGTTAGATTACCTGATCTTTAGTAAATACAAATTGGTGTCAATAAAACATATGGAAAAACTTACTACTGTATACTTGGCCTGCTTAATCTTTGTTAATCAATGACATAAAAAATTTCTGCTGGAAGTGATAATGAGCCTTTGAAAAGAAAGATAGATGATAATATTTTAGTTACATATGTTTTATATAAGAAATATATAATCAATAACCTGTTATAATTCCTTTGTATGTAATGATATTAAATTCATTTTTGAAGACTATGATTATTTTTGGTCACTGTCTCTGTAAAATGTGTAAATTGTGACTAAAAGTAATATTTTTAATAGATTTCCCAACTTTCTCTTATCCCTACTCTCCCTCTCTGTGTTCCTCTGAACAACTGAAGAACTCTGGGTATTCCTTGACCATGGCGTATCAAGTCTCTATGAGGCTAGGGGCTTCCTTTTTCATTGAGGCCAAATAACACAACCCAGAGAGAACATATTCCATGTACAGGCAACAGCTTTTATGATAGGCCCTGTTGCAGGGGTTCACATCCCATATAAAGACAAAGCTGAACATCTATTCATATGTGTTGGGAAGTCTAGGTTCAGTTCAGGTGTGTTCTTTGGTTAGTGTTTCAGACTCTGAAAAGCCCAAGGCCAGAGTCATGATAGCTGACTCTGTTGGTCTTCCTCTGAAGTTCCTATTCCCTTCAGGACTCACAATGCTCTCTCATATTTTTTCCATAATACTCTGGAAGTTCCATCTACTTTTTGATTCTGTATCTGAGTAAGCTGCTGAGTGGAGTCTCTTGGAGGACAATGTGCTTCTGTCTGCAAGTAAAATAGAGTATCTTAAATAGTATTAGAGATTAATGCTTGCCCATTCAGTTGAAGTTGGGCCAGTTATTGATAGGTTAATCACTCAGTCTCTTCTCCATCTCTCATGCCTGCATTTCTTGTATACAGGATGAATTTTGGGTTGAAAGTTTTGTGAGTGGGTTTATATTTCTATTGCCCCACTGGGGTTCCTGCCTGGTGGCTTCTTCTTGTTCCATATTCACAAAGTAGTGAGTTACAGCTAAGGTCATCCCCTTTTATTATTGTGCCTCCCTTACCTCAGGTCTCTGTCTAGTCTTGTGTATGTCCCTGACTTCCTCAACCCTGTCAGTTACAGATTTCTATGCATTTTTATGGCCATCTAGAAATCTCTCCTCTTCTTCCCCACATGTAATCCTGTCACTGGCCCTTCTTCCTCCCAGTTCCCTCTCTTCATTTGCCTCTTATTTTATTCCCCTTTGTAAGTTATATTTAGTCTTCCTCGCTATGTCCTTCCTTCTTGTTTAGCTTCTTTGGGTCTGTGGAGAGTAGCATGGTATCAGCTTTTTATGGCTAATACCAATTTATATGTGGTACATACCATGGATATTCTTGGGGACTGGATTACCTCACTCAGGAGGTTATTCTCCACTCTATCCAATTGCCTACAAAGTTCATAACTTTGTTTTTCATAGCTGAATAGTACTCCGTTGTGTAGATGTATCACACTTTCATTTTACATTATTCAGTTAAGGAATATCTAGGTTGCTTCCAGTTTCTGGTTATTATAAGTAAAGCTGCCATGGACATTGTTGACCAAGTGTCTTTGAGGAATGTTAGAGATTCTTTTGGATATATGCTCAGGTGTGGTACAGTTGGGTCTTGAGGTAAAACTATTCCCAGTTTTCTGAGAAACTACCACATTTATTTTCAAAGTGCTTGTATGAATTTTTTTCACTACCACCAGCAACAAAGTGTTCCTCTAGCTCCACATCTTTTGCCAGCATATGCTGTCTCTTGAATTTTTGATGTTTGCCATTTTGATGGTGTTAGATAGAAACTCAAAGTTGTTTTGACCTGCATTTTCCTTATGACTAAGACTTCAAACATCTCTGTTAGGGCTATTTGCTGATTTGAGATTCTGTTGTAGACAATTCTGTTTAGCACTGTATGCCATATTTTAATAGGATTATTTGGGTAGATGACCAACATCTTGAGTTCTTTGTAAACTTTTGATATTACCCTTCTATCAGATATATGGTTGGATAAGATTCTATCCGATCTTATACCTGCCAATTTGTCCTGCTGAGAGTGTCCTTTACAAAACCTTTGCAGATTCATGAGGTCCCATTTATCAATTGTTGAACTTAGGTAGGGCCTGAGCCATTGGCATTCTGTTTAGGAAATTTTCCTCTGTGCCAATGTGTTTGAGGCTGTTTCCTCCTTTCTCTTCTATTAGATTCAGTGTATCTGGATTTTTGTTGATGTTCTTGATCTACTTGCAGTTGAGTTTCTGCAGGGTTGAGATCAAGGATGATAATTCCTCCTGAAGGTCTTTTATTGTTCAGCATTGTTTTGGCTATCCTGGGTTTTTTGATTTTCCACATGAACATGAAAATGCTTCTTTAAAGTTTATAAAATTGATATTTTGCTGGTGATTGCACTGAATCTGTAGATTGCTTTTGGTAAGGTGGCCATTTTCACAATGTAAATGTTCCCTATCCATGGGCATGGGAGATCTTTCCATCTTCTGATAACTTTAATAGTTTTATTTATCAGGTCCTTGAAGTTTTTGTCATACAGATCTTTCACTTGCGAGGTTAAAGTACACGATATTTTATATTATTTGTGGCTATTAGGGTGGGTGTTGTCTCTCTAACTCTTTTACATCTAATTTATCATTCTGATAGAGGAGGGCTACTTATTTGTTAGCGTTCATTTTATATCCAGCCACCTTGCTGAAGGTGTTTAACAGCTTTTGGAGTTCTCTGGTAGAATTTTTTTCTATTGGATACTTTTATTTATATTTCAAATGTTATTTCCTTTCCCAGTTTCCTGGCCATAAGCCCCATATCCCTTCTTCTATAAGGGTGTTCCTCCTCCCCATCCACCCCCTTTTCCCACCTACACTACAATGGGGGTCCAACCTTGGCAGGACTAAGGATTTCTTCTCCCCTTGGTGCCCAACAAGGCCATCCCCTGCTACAAATGCAGCTGGAGCCATGGATAGACTGTCCATGTGTAGTCTTTGCATAGAGGTTTAGTCCCTGGGATCTCTGGTTGGTTGGTATTGTTCTTATGGAGTGGCAAGCCCCTTCAGCTCCTTCAATCCTTTCTCAAATTCCTCCAATGGGGACCCTTTCTCAGTTCAATGGTTTGGTGCTAGCATTCACCTCTATATTTGTCCCGCTCTGGCTAAGCCTCTCAGGAGACAGCTATATCAGCCTCTTATCAATTATGTACTTCTTGGCTTCATCAGTATTGTCTAGTCTTGGTGGTTGTATATATATATGGGCTGGATCCCCATGTGGGGCAGGCTCTGAATGGCCAATCCTTCAGTCTCTGCTCCAAACTTTCTCTCCATAATCCCTCTATGTATCCCTTTGACCTGTATTTTTTTTGTCTGATTGAAATTCGAGTAAAATATTGAATACGTAGGGAGAAAGTGGGTAGCCTTGTCTAGACCCCAATTTTAGTGGGATTGCTTCAAGTGTCTCTACATTTCATTTGATGTTAGCTAATGGTTTGCTGTATATTGCTTTTACTATGTTTAGCTATGATACATGAATTCCTGATTTTTCCAAGACTTTTAATGTAAAGGGAAGTTGAATTTAGTTAAATGCTTTCTCGGCATATAATGATATAATTTTTTTTTGAGTTTGTTTATATAATGGATTACATTGATGGATTTCTGTATCTTGAACCATTCTTGTATTCTACCTGATCATGTTGCAAGATCGTTTTGATGTATTCTTAGATTCCATTTGTGAAAATTTTATTGAGTATTTTTGCATCGATATTCATAAGGGAATTTGATCAGAAGTTCTCTTTCTTTGTTGGATCTTTGTATGGTTTAGGTATAAACATAATTGTGGCTTCATAGAAGGAATTGGGTAGTGTTCCTTCTGTTTCTATTTTGTGGAAGAGTTCAGAGAGTATTGGTATGACATCTATAAAGATCTGCACTATACCCATCTGGTCTTTTTTGTTTGTTTGTTTGTTTTTGTTTTTGTTTTTGGTTGGGAACCATTTAATGACTGCTTCTATTTCTCTAGCAGTTCTGGGACTGTGTAGATGTTTTATCTGATACTGATTTAAATTTGGTACCTGTTATCTCTCTAGAAAATTGTCCATTTCACCCAGATTTTCCAGTTTTGCTGAGTATACGCTTTTGTAGTAGGATCTGATGACTTTTTTTGTATTTCCTCAGATTGTGTTGTTATGTCTCTCTTTTTGTTTCTGATTTTCTGATTTCGTTAATTTGGATACACTCTCTGTGCTCTCTTGTTAGTCTGGCTAAGGGTTTATCTTTCTTGCTGATTTTCTCAAAGAACCAGATCCTGCTTTGTTGAATCTTCATACAGTTCTTTTTCTTTCTACTTGTTTAATTTCAGCCCTGAGTTTGATTATTTCCTCTCATCTTTTCTTCTTGAGTGCATTTTCTTTATTTTGTACTAGAGTTTAGGTGTGCTGTCAAGCTGGTAATGTATGCTGTCTCCAGTTTCTTTTTGGAGGCACTCAGAGCCCTGGGTTTTCCTCTTGCACTGCTTTCATTGTATCCCATATGTTTGGGTAAGCTTTGCCTTCATTTTCATTAAATTATAAAATGGCTTTAATTTCTTTATTTCTTCCTTGACCAAGTTATCATTGAGTAGAGAGTTGTTCAGCTTCCATGTGTATGTGGACTTTCTGTCATTTTTGTTGTTATTGAACACCAGACTCACAGTCGCTTGTGAAGTGATAGAATGCACGGGATTATTTCAATCTTCTTATATCTTTGCGGCCCTTTTTATGACTGATTATTCGGTCAATATTGGAGAAGGTACCATGAGGTGCTTAGAAGAAGGTACTTTTTTGGAAGAAAAGTTCTATAGATATCTGTTAAATCTATTTGCTTCATAACTTTTATTAATTTTTCTGTGTCTCTTTACTTTCTGTTTCCATGATATGTCCATTGCTGAGAGTGGGGTGTTGAAGTCTCCCACTATTATTGTCTGAGATGCAAGGTGTGCTTTGAGATTTAGTAAGGTTTCTTTTATGAAGTAGGTGTTCTTGCATTTGGAGCTTAGATATTCAGGATCGAGAATTTATCTGGGTGGATTTTTCCTTTGATAAATATGAAATGTCCTTCCTTATCTTTTTTAACTTTTGGTTTAAAGTCGATTTTATTTGATATTAGTATGTCTGTTCCCACTTGTTTCTTGGCACAATTTCCTTGGAAAATTGTTTTCCAGCCTTTTACTCTGAGGTAGTATCTGTCCTGACACTGAGGCTTGTTTCAGGTATGCAGCAAATTCTGGGTCCTCTTTTTGTATCCAGTTTGTTAGTCTATCTTCTTATAGGGAGATTTAATCCATTGATGTTGAGAGATATTAAGGACTAGGAATTATTGCTTCCTGTTATTTTAATTGTTAAAGGTGGAAATATGTTTGTGTGGCTATCTTCTTTTGGATTACTTGAAATTAGATTTATTTCTTGCTTTTTCTAGGGTATAGTTTCCCACTTGTCTTGTAATTTTCTATTTATTATCTTTTGTAGGGCTGGATTTCTGGGAAGATATTGTGTAAATTTGGTTTTGTCATGGAATATCTTGGTTTCTTCATCTATATTAATTGAGAGTTTTTCTGGATAGAGTAGCCTGGGCTGGCATTTGTGTTCTTTTCCTGGTCTGTATGACATCTGCCCAGGATTTTCTGGTTTCCTACTCTCTAGTAAGAAGTCTGGTATAATTCAGATACATTTGCCTTTATATGTTACTTGACCTTTTCCCCTTACTGCTTTTAATATTCTTTCATTGTTTTGTGTGTTTGGTGTTTTGTGACAGGAGGGATTTCCTTTCAGGTCCAATCTATTTGGAGTTCTGTAGGCTTCTTCTATGCTTATAGGCATCTCTTTCTTTAGGTTAGGAAAGTTTTCTTCTATTATTTTGTTGAAGATATTTACTGACCTCTTAAGTTGGGAATCTTCACTCTCTTCTATACCTATTATCCTTAGTTTTGATCTTCTCATTGTGTCCTGGATTTTCTGGATGTTTTGGGTTAGGAGCTTTTTCCATTTTCCATTTTCTTTGATGGTTGTGTCAGTGTTTTCTATGGTAGCTTCTGTCATTGAGATTTTTTTCTATCTCTTGTATTCTGTTAGTAATGCTTATGTCTATGACTCCTAATCTCTTTCCTAGGTTTTCTATCTCCAGGGTTGTCTCCCTTTGTGATTTCTTTATTGTTTCTGTTTCCCTTTTTAGATCCTTTACCTGTTTCATTGTGTTTCCCAGTAATTCTTTAAGGGATGTTTAGTGTTTCCTCTTTAAGGGTTTCTACCTCTTTACCTGTGTTTTTCTATATTTCTTTAAGGGAGTTATTTATGTCCTTCTTAAAGACCTCTAACATTATCATGAGTTGTGATTTTAAATCCAACTCTTGCTTTTCAGTTGTTTTGGGGTATCCAGGGCTTGCTGTGGTGGGCGAACTGGGTTTTGATGATGCCAAGTAGTTTTGGTTTCTGTTGTTTAGATACTTGCAGTCTCCTCTTGCCATCTGCGTATCTCTGATGTTACCTGGCCTTGCTCTCTCTGACAATGGCTTGACCTTCCCATAAGCCTGTGTGTTAGCACTCCTGGAGACTGGCTATCTCCCAGCAGGGTATGGATACAGAATGCTGGTCATAGGGTCAGTTCTTGACACAAGGAGAAACGAGAAGGATTCTGTCCCAGGCTACTCCTTGTTTTATGTTTCCAGAGGGCTCCAGATGCTTTCCTTTTGGGCCAGGATTGTGAGGAGAAATGGTTGTCTCACCTGTACTTTCAGGATTGTCTCCACTTCTGAGAATCCAGCTCATTCCCCAAAGTATGTGGATACAGAGAGCTGTGGCACCAGGTCAGCTCCAGGGTCAAGCAGAAACCTGAAGCTACATATTTATACGTATAAATACATAATATACAAGTTATAAGCTGTGATTAATATTAAAAGACTTAACATTTTAATTAATATATGATTTTAATTTTTTTTCAAAATAGATTAATATAAAAGACATCATGGTTTTAGTGCAGAATTCTATCAGACCTTCATAGAAGGCCTAATATGAATATTGTCCAAACTATTCCACAAAATAGAAGAAAAAGTAACACTGTACTTCTATTAAACCTCAATTATGCCTACAGATAAACAACACAAACACCTCACAAAGAAAGAGAACTTCAGACCAATTTCCCTTATGAATATCGATGCAAAAATACTCAATAGAATTCTTACAAACTGAATCCAAGAACTCATCAAAACGATCATCCATCATGATCAAGTAGGCTTCATCCCAAGGATGCAGGGATGGTTCAAAATATGAAAATCCAACAATGTGATACATCATACAAACAAACTCAAAGAAAAAAAAACACATGATCATCTCATTAGATGCTGAGAAAGCACTAGACATAATCCAACACCCTTTCTATTAAAAGTTTTGAAGAGATCAAGAATTCAAGGCCCATACCTAAATATAGTAAAACCAATATACAGCAAACCTGTAGCCACAATCAAACTAAATGAAGGAAAACTTGAAGCAATCCCAGTTAAATCAGGGACTAGACAAGTTTCCCACTCTCTACCTATCTATTCAGTATAGTACTTGAAGTCCTAGCCATAGCAATCAGGCAACAAAAGGAGGTCAAAGGAACACAAATTGGAAAGGAAGAACTCAAACTCTCACCATTTACAGATGATATGTTACTATAATTAAGTGACCCCAAAAGTTCTATTACATAACTACTAAGTCTGATAAACAACTTCAGCAAAGTGGCTGGATACAATGTTAATTCAAACAAATTAGTAGTCTTCTTCTTCTCAAAGGATAAACAGACTGAGAAAGAAATTAGGGAAATGGCAAATTTCCCAATAGTTAAAAATAACATAAAACACCTCTATGTGACTCTAACCAAGCAAGTGAAAGATCTGAACTTCAAGTCTCCGAAGAAAGAAATTGAAGAAGATCTCAGAAAATGGAAAGATCTTCCATGCTCATGGATTGGCAGGATTAATTTTGGAAAAATGGTCATCTTGACAAAAGCAATCTACAGATTCAATGCAATCCCCATCAAAATTCCAATTCAATTCTTCATAGAATTAGAAAGAAAAATTTCCAAATTCATTTGGAAAAAGAAAAAAAATCCCAGGATAGGGAAAACTATCCTCAACAATAACAGAACTTCTGAAGAATCACCATCTCTAGACACAAGCTGTATTACAGAGCAATAGTAATAAAATTGTACAGTATTTGTACAGAGACAGTACGGTAGATCAATAGGATAGAATTGAAGACCCAGAAATGAAACCACATGCCTATGGTCACATAATCTTTGACAAAGGAGAAAAAAACCACCCAGTGGAAACAACAGATATTATTTTCAACAAATGTTGCTGGTTCATCTGATGGTCAGCATGTAGAAGAATGCAAATCGATCCTTTCTTATCATCCTGTACAAAACTCAGGACCAAGTGGATCATGGACCTTCACATAAAACCAGATGCACTCATCTAATAGTATAAATAGTAGGGAAGAGAATCAAATAAATGGACACTGAGGAAAATTTCCTGAACAGAACTCTAATGGTTTATGCTCTAAGATCAAGAATGGACAAATGGGATCTCATAAAAATTTAAAGCTTCTTTAAGGTAAAGGATAAGGTCATTAGGATAAAAAAAGCAACCAACATACTGGGAAAATAGTTTTTCCAATCCTACATCTGATAGAAGGCTAATATCCAATATATACAAAACCCTTAAGAAGTTAGACTTCAGAGACTCAAATAACTCTATTTTAAAATGTGGTACAAAGCTAAACAAAGAATTCTCACCTGAGGAATATCGAATGGCTGAGAAGCACCCAAAGAAATGTTAAAAATCCTTGGTTATTGTTGGAGAAATGCAAATCAAAACAATCCTGAGATTCTCCCTCAGACCAGTCAGAATGGCTAAGGTAAAAATCAGGTGACCACAAATGCTGGTGAGGATGTTGAGAAAGAGGAACACTCCTCCATTGTTGATAGGATTGCAAGCTGGTACAACCATGACGGGAATCAATTTGGCAGTTCCTCAAAAAATTAGATATTATACTACATGAAGACTATATTTTACCATTCCCGGGCATATACCCAAAAGATTCTCCAACATAAAACAAGGACACATGCTCCACTATGTTCATCAAAGCCTTATTTATAATAGCCAGAAGCTGGAAAGTACCCAGATATCCTTCAGCAGAGGAATGTAAATGGAAAATGTGATATATTTGCACTATGGACTACTACTCAGCTATTAAAAACAATGACTCTATGAAATTCACAGGCAAATGGATGGAACTAGAAAATAACCCGAGTGAGATAACCCAGACACAAAAAAGCACACATAGTCTGCCTTCACTGATAAGTGGATATTAGCCTAAAAGCTCAGATTACCCAAGATACAATCCATAGACCACATGAACCTCAAGAAGGAGGACCACCAAAGTGCTGATGTTTCAGTCCTTCTTAGAAGGGAAAACAAAATATTCATAGGAGGAAAAATGGAGAAGAAGTTTGGAGCAGAGAATCAAGGAAAGACTATGCAGTGACTACCCTATCTGGGGAACCAGACCATATACATACAACCACCAAACCCAGACAATATTGCTGTTGCCAAGAATTGCATACTGACAGGAGCCTGATATAACTGTCCCCTGAGAGTCTCTGCCAGAGCATGACAAATACAGATGTGAATGCTCATAACCAACCACTAAACTGGGAACAGGGTTCTCACTGGAGGAGCTAGAAAAAGAATTGAAGGAGCTTAAGGACTTTGCCACCCCAGAAGAACAGTACCAATCAACCAGAGTTACCAGGGTATAAACAACTATCCAAACATTACATATGGACAGACCCATACCTCCATCTGCATATGTAGCAGAGGATGGTCTTGTTGGACACCAATGGGAGAAGAATCCCCTGATCCTGTGAAGGCTGGACCCCCCAGTATAAGAGAATGTCAGGACGGTAAGGCAGGAAGAGATGGATGGATGGGTGGGGAGCACCCTCATAAAAGTAGGGGGAGGGAGAGATAAAATAGGGGGTTTAAGGATGGAAAAACTGGAAAGGGGGATAACATTTGAAATGTAAATAAAAATTATCCAATTAAAAAATAAAGTAGAAGGCAGTATGATAAGCATTTGATTATGTAGAAATTACAATTACAATATCCATACATTTTTGTTTTATTTACAAAATTTCATTTCTGAACATCCTACACATATATAAAATGTATCTTGAAAACTTTTATCCCATATTTTATCTTCTCCTTTACAATGTTTTTAAAAGTGGTTTAAAAGAAGTAACAATTTTAGTTATAATGTGCATGCTAAAATTCTATAGAAAAATTAAACAAGTTGGACTATCATCAGTGGTATGTGGAAGTCCACAAATATGAACAAATTTCAGAATTCCCCTTTAATGAAACACTTGACAACCCACATAGATGTTTTTCAGTACTGGCTTTAGGTATATGGAGCAATCACAGCTGACTAGTCATGGGTATATAGGAATGGCTGAATCACAGCAGATTTCTTGACAATCAAAGTCATCTCTTTATTCAATGATGAATTTATTTATTTATTAATATGCTTTTCCTAAAACATTCTATATCATACAACTTCCTCTCCCAGAAGACCCGATCCCTTATACTCATTCCTTGTGCTACAACAGAATACCAAATGCAACCTCACTTCCCCACTTCCATTCCTTTTGTGGATCTAACAGACCACCCTCTTTTCACATCCCTCCTTCCACTCTTTGCTGTTTTCCAGTCCATAACTTGGACAGATGCTCCTTGCTCAATCCAAAGCCAGACCTCTTAGAAGGCTGGTTAGCCCATGTGAGCACCTTTTTCTACTCCCTCTGTTCCCTCAGGAGACCCAGTCCCTCAGGATAATATATAGCTCTGCAACAACACCAGAAGCAGCTTCCCTCTTCCCTGCCAATGCCTTCAATGTGTCCCACATGTCATCCTTCCTGACCTCCCTCTCCTCACTTACCACTACATCTCAGCTTTCATCAACAAGAGATATTCCCCATGAAAACACCAGCTGAACAAACCAGCACAAACAGGCAAAACACAGCCAACACTCTCTGTAAAACTTTAGAGGAAACTGAAACCAAGGAACCAAACTCTCACCAAAGAAAGGTGAATCCTGAAATCTGGACATAGACCTATAATCATCCCCAAATCTAATGCATAGATGCAAATGCCAGCATAAGTACACACTCAAAAACAGCCAGGACAGTATGGCTCTACTAGATCCCAGCAGACCCTGAATATTAGTCCTTAAAATCAACTAAACAAGGATGATAGAGGAAAGAGGAAATAAATAAATTACTTAAAGGAATCAAGAGAGACAGAAATGAACACTTGGGGTAAATTACCTTAAAGAAAGCCAGTATGACACGAACAAACAATTGAAACAAATAAAACAAAACACAACTGTTTTTAAATCAATGAAATATCCTAAGCATATATTCTGCACAAAAATTGGTGCCTTGTCTATAATTCTCAGAGAACCTTCCCCTGGCAATATATGGGAACATATACAGATGCCCTCTGCCAGATAATATGTGGAGAAAGTATCTAAATTAGAGATCTCCATCATGTCCCTTCCTCTAAGCTCAGGCATCCTGCAGAAGAGGGGGATAAAACATTCATTGTAGGAGTCTGAGGTAATGTAGGACACCATGTGAACATGACCCATTGAATCTCTATTCAGAGCACATATGTATGTACTCAGAGAGACTAAAACAGCAAGCAGTAGGTCAGCAAGGGTCTGTACCAGGACCTCTGCATAAATATTGAGTCTGTAACATGGTGTTTTGTGGAACTCCAAACTGTATGAGTAGGTGTAACATTGACTCTTTTGCCTGCATGTGTGACCCTTTTCCTCCCATTGGCTTGCAGTATACAGCCTAGGTGTAAGAAGTTTTGCCTTTTCTTATTGTATTTAGTTTTGTTGTGTTTAGTTTTGATTTCTTGGAGGCCTGTTCTTTGTTTAAGGGAGATGGCAGGGGAATGGATCTGTAGGAGATAGGAAGTGAATGGAGTGTGGCAGGAGATAATCTATTGAATTAAAAAAATCTATTTTTAATTAAAATAAATAAAACAAACTCTTCCTCAAAAAGTACATATAGAATAGCTGCTTTACAATTCAATATGTAGATGTAAAGTACCCAAAAATATAATTTTTTCAAGTTCTTTATTGATTAATTCTTTAGAAGCCTAACTGAAATAAAATGAAGTAGCGCATTGTATTCAACTCAATATACTATAATGAAGAAAGATGCATACCTATCAAATGAAGAAAATTATCATTACAATAGTATTACCAAGAATCATAAAATATGACTCCTCCCTGTCATTGTCTCTTAAGCCATCAATTCTGACCTATATTAACAAAACATATATATTTTTAAATATATTCTATTTTTAGTAATATGACCCTGTATCTGTGTGACATATGTTATACAAATGTAAGTGTAGCTTCACATTTACCAACTAATATAGGTGTCATTGGCCTTTGGTAATAATCCCCAAACCAAGACTTTGATGCAAGGAGGCCATTTGCAAAAATAATTATGAATAAATTTGGCAATTAAGTTGGAAGGACAAGCCTTGGTAGGCAACCTACCATGGTGGCACATTTAAAGAAAGATAGTGGTACCAATTACAGAATTTTCCATAAGTCAGAAAATTATGGTACTTATGTACCAACTACAAATGATTACTTCTTGAGAGAGAATTTCCTTTGTTGACTGTAAAGTTATAGAATGCCTAAAGTTGTATATAAAATATCAAAACACGTTCTGAAAATATGATACCATCTTTGAAGAAAACAATAATTTTCAAAGAAATATACAACACTCTTTAAAATAATGAGAGAAATCCATGTGTGTGTGTGTATGGGAGTGTAAGTTGTGTGAGTGTATACATGTACATATGGGATTATACTCAGTGAGAAGACATTTTTATAGCTATCTTCCTGGTGTTTGGCAATGATTTCTTGTTTCAGAATTTGTCAGTAAAGTATCCACATGACAGTGGGAGAAATGCACTGCTTACAATGCTTAGCACCATGAATTCAAGAAATGAGTGTCGTATACAGATGGGGAAAGATTCCATGGAAGTTGCTGGTGTCACTATACAGGATACACAAGTGAATAAAACTTTTTGCAGTCCAAATCTCATATGTGCATGCAATTTACTTTGATCAAAGCTCACCATATTTGCTCTACTCCTATTTCTCCCTAACACTCCCTGTCCCTTTTCCCTTACAGCTCCGTGTAGTGTACATATTTTTCTTTCATTTCCAAATTTATTTCATATACAAATAGTAAAGCATGCTCTATTCAGATAAAGCAAAAGATGGCAGAATGCTCCTAATCAACATGATTTCTGATTATAAGAACCACCATATGTTTCCAAGACCGAAATCCATCCCCTGTCCAGCTTTCAGCTTTCCTAGAGTACATACCTTGAGAGACACAGCAATCAAGTGTCTCAAACTTGAAATAGGTCTTGAAATAGTGAAAGCATTATTATGTCTATTTACATTTTTCATGTAATACATTTGGGATGTTGTAAAATGGTTAGGATGAACTTTAACTGAGAATATCTACATGATCTTTTTCAGAGTCTTGATATTATTGTCAATAAAATTTATGTTTTGAAGTCATAGAAATATTGTTTCTGATTTTTTGTTGTCTTCAATAACAATGTTGCTTCTTTACATTCTAAAGCTCAAACACTTATGAGCTCAAAACCTTGAACCTTTTAAAATATCTGTGAAAAGAAAGTATAATACTACAATCACAGAAAAATCTGTATTTAAGAATGTGTGTGTTCATAGATATTTTTCAATTTTATGTTTTAATGCATTTATTTTTCTTTAGAAGTTTCATAAATTCTTTTAAAAATGTACTTAATATTTCTAAAATTATACTATCAAAAGTTTCAAGACATTTAAGTGGTTTGTTTTCCCTCTATAAGCATCATTCTATCAGTCAGAATAAAAAATGTCTCAGCAGTTCAAACTAATATACTCATTATAACCTTAAACTTCTTAAATAGGAGTCATCACTAAGAACTACATTCTCTATCCTCAGCAAATTCATCCAAACCATATTTAATTAATTCAGAAAATAAAGACTACTTCATATATTCCTGATAACATGTAATTAATGAATCAGTCATGATAACTTCAAATCACTACCACCCTAAAGTGTGTCTAGAGATTTCTTGTCTAGTTTCTCAATGCTAATCAATTAAGAGTTTTGCTTGTTTGAACAAAGGACTGTATACTTATGGACAATTTGTTAAACCATATAAAATTTTCTTTTACTTCATTTATGAATCATTCAGATGTAATTATAATTTAATTACAGGGAACTGACACAAATAAGAGTTGGCAAGAATGTGGAGAAAGAGGAACATTCCTCCATTGCTAGTAGGATTGCAAACTGATACAACCATTCTGAAAATCACTTGGGAGGTTCCTCAGAAAATTGGAAATAGACCTACCTAAAGACCCAGCAATACCACTCTTGGGAATATACCCAAAAGATGCCCCACCATGCCACAGGGACACATGTTCTGCTGCATTCATAGCAGTCTTATTTGTGACAGCCAGAAGCTGGAAACAAGCCAGATGTTCCACGACAAAAGAATGGATATACAAAAATGTGGTTCGTTTATACAATGGAATATTACTCAGTTATTAAAAACGAGAATACCCTGAGTTTTGCAGGCAAATGGATGAAACTAGAAAATATCATCCTGAGTGAGGTAGCTCTGACCCAAAAGGACTTGTATGGTATGCTCTCATTAATAAATGGATATCAGCCAAAAAAAGTATAGAATACCCAAATTACAGTCCACAGAACTCAAGGACCCAAGTGAGGATGCCTCAGTCCCACTTGGGAGGGAAAAGGAAGCAACCACAAGGGCAGAGTGAGAAAGGGTCAGGGGAGGGAAAGGGGATGGAGGTGGGGTAGAGGGGAACACAGTTTGGTATTTGGTGGGGCAAAGTGACTGAAGTCCTGAGAGCCAGAAGAAAGAATGGAAATAGGTGACCTTGGGAGGAAGGAGATTTAGAGGACACTCTACAATGTACCAGAGACTTGGGAAGTGAGAAACTGTAAAAGGGGAAGACCCTAGATGAAATGCCCTACAGTGGGGGAACTAATTGAACCCAACATCAGCAAGGCATCAAGTGAAGAATAGGGTTGCTATCCCACAGTCAAAGCTCCGACCTATAATTCTTCCTGTCCGAAAGAAATGCAGGGATGAAGATGGAGAAGAGTAGAGTTGAGTGACAGAGACAAAGTGGGATCAAGCTCAAGGTTAGGTCCTAATGTCTGACACCATTACTGAGGTTATGGGGCATTCGAAAAAAGGAACCTATTATGAGTACCTTCTAAAAGACCCAACAAGCAGCTGAAAGAGTTAATGCAGATATGTGCACCCAACCAGTGAGTGGAAGCTGCTGAGCCTTCTGGTTAGATTAGGGAAAAGATGGAGGAAGCTGAGGAGGACGGCAACCCTATCGGAGGACCAGCAGTCTCAACTAACATTGAACACCTGAGATCTCGCAGACACTGGATCACCAACCAGGCAGCATACAGCAGCTGAGATGAGGCCTCCAACACATATAGAGCAGAGGACTCCTAGGTCTGAGTTCAGGCATAGAAGATGCACCTAACTCTCAAGAAACTGGAGGGCCCAGGAAGTATAGAGGTCTGGTAGGGTGGGAACCTTCTTGTAGAGACTGGAGGTGGGGAGCGAGTTATGGGATATAGAACAGTTGAGGGAGTGGACAATGAAGGGAATTAAATCTGGAGTGTAAAAATAAATAAATAAATTTAAAAAATTGAAGAGATTTATTCTTATTATATCCTTAAATATGTCACAAATTTTTAGCTCTGTTTTATACATTAGCTTTGCACCAATCTTGTACCAATAAATTACTAGGAAAACAAGGAACTTGTAAGTAATATCAGAACTTTACTTTTGAAAAAAATGGTCACATAGTTTTCTATAGTTAATTAAACAAAGAACTTAGGGCATTACTGATCAGGATCTTGTGAAAAAGAAAACCCTAAGAGTTTATATTCCGCAGTGTTTTATTAGTTATGGTTATGCTTTTTTTGAGACTATAATATAGTAACCACATCATCCCTTAATAGTTAGTTGTAACTCAGATTTCATTGTTTTCTTTCTTAACTGCTGATTGTCGTTGGTTTTCTATTTCTTATCACTCCCTGGTATTTCCTGCCTATTATTTCAGGATTTCATGTTTTGCTCATTGTGAAATCAGCAAAAAAAGGTGAAAAGGATATTTGAATATTTCTGTCCTTATTCTACTATCTTCAGGACTCATTTTGCTAGATATGAGATTATATTCCAATTACACTTCATATGTATTTTCAGTTGTATTTATTATTAAATTATTAAATGTCAGGAGTTAATTTACATATAACATTTCACTCTAAACTCTGAATTATGTAATATAACAATAAGAACATCATTTCAACTTTTCAGTTGGTCATAGGAACAATGGCAATGAAATTTAGCACATGAAATATGTTATCAATAGCTTGACTACGTATGACCACATTATGACAATACATTTTGTTCACAAAACATTTTTAGATTATTCTATAGATTTGGGACGTAGGCTTTAAATTTCTCCTAGGTTAACAGATGAAGCATAACATAAATTATGATAAAAGTTGAACTTAGATTGCTTTATTACGACTCTACTTTAATCAGATGAGTAGTCCAATGTCTTTATGTGCATGTTTGAAGATTGAAATTTAATTGTTCAGGAGCCTAGACTTGAAATCCCCATAATTCAGTAAAATTACAGGTGCAAACAGATAGCCTATAGTATATAACTAGTGAATTATAGTAAATAACTAACAATTGTTAAAAATCCTTTATATATAAATATATATTATGTAATATATAATATATTATATACAATAATATATAAATATGATGTATATAACATATAATATATATTAATATATAATATATATATATAAATATATATTATAAAATCTCCAACAACTGCATAAAATATCATATGCATTTATTACATCAATAACAATATGTTTGTTGTTATATTGATGAATTATGGGAGAACCTAAATAAACTAATTTCATCAACCTGATTTCCACAAAGGAAATGAAATTAAAGTAATCTCAGCCAGGTTTTACATAAATAACAATAAATAACCACTGAATGAGTACACTATCACAAAGGACAAACTGGAATTTAGACTATACTTTGAATCCTATGGTGGTTTTTAACAGCAAAGAAAATGTTTAATTTATAAAGCTAGAATAAATTCAACTAAATTATACTATACATTATGAAGTAATATGTAAATATTGCATATTTTATTGGTTGTTTTTATATTAGTATAGTCCATTTGGAATTAAATGTAATGATTTTTTTAGATATTTCATGTTTCTGTCTGAACATCTAAGTACTACTATATATTAGCAAAGCCAATTAGTAGTTATAAAACATACTTTTTGAAAAATTAAAACTCCACAGTAGTATACTGAATTCTGAACATATAATAATTAATTCTCTACTCTTTACAGTTAATTATTAAGGCGTAACTAAATTTAATTTTTGTAAGTACACGAAAATTATCTAACTCCTCAATAAATATCACTCATTATTGATAGAAATAGCTGCAAATTTGCTGCAAAATATATAAAGTATATTTATGAAAGTAATTAAAAATGCTTGTTATATTGAATGAAAAATACATTTCAGGTAGACTAACTTTCTGACAGTCTCTTTAACATCTTTATTTCTGAGGCTGTAGATGAGGGGATTCAGCATAGGGATGACCATGCTGTGGAACACAGTGGCGACTTTTACAAGAAACAACGAGCTTTTGGATTTGAGCACACAGTATAGCAGAAGAACGATCCCATGACAGACACCAATAGCTGTAAGATGTGAGGCACAGGTGGATAATGCTTTTCGGAAGGCCCCCTTTGTGGGAATTTTGATGACAGTGACACCTATGAAAACATAGGAGGTGATGATGATCAGGAGGCAACAAGCCTCATTAAACATAGAAATGACTAGACATGCTGTTTGGCTGAAGGAGGTATCTGAGCAGGATACAGAAAGGAGGGCAGAGTACTCACAGCAAAAGTGATTGATGACATTAGGTCCACAGTAGGAGAGCTGCAAAAGAATGTATGTGAGGGTTGAGGAAAATATTCCAGCCCATATGTAAGTAACTACTACCAGGATTGAGCAGAGCTCCGGAGACATGGCCGCAGTGTAAAGCAGAGGGTTACAAACAGCCACTAGCCTGTCATAGGCCATCACTGCCAACATGAACATCTCTGTAATCACAAATGTACACCCAAGAAAGTATTGCACCATGCACCCTTCAAAGGAGACTGATTTGTCTTCCACAAGCAAGAGGTCTAACAGCTTTGGTGCAATTACAGATGTGTAGCAAAAATCAACAAAGGATAAGTGGCTGAGAAAAAAGTACATAGGAGTGTGGAGTTTGGGATTTATTCTGATGACAAAAATCATACCAAGATTTTCCAACACAGTAACTGTGTACATGATCAAGAATACCAGGAACAGGGGCAATTGGAGGTTTGGAAATTCTGAAAAGGCCAACAAAATAAAAGAAGACACCATGCTTTGATTTCCCTCATTCCACCTTTGGCTTCTGTTAGAAGGAACCACAGAATTCATGCTAAGCAGTGGTCTGCAGCATAAGAACAGGTATGATGAAACAAAGGCACACCTCCAAGAGGAGCCACTGGAATGCCATGTATCAAATGTGTATTATTTTCTCTCTGCCATACTTATGCTTTATCTCAATCAAGTTCCACTTTCTATTTGAACATGCCTTGTGTTTTTTCACGGAGTTGCTCATGCCTCTTATCTGTAAATAAAAAGTATGATCATTATAAATAAAATGAATTACCTATGAATAGCAAAATTTCCTGAAAGATGCAATAATAGCACATATGTCTTAGAGGTAAAAGAATAGTCATGAAATTGGACTTAAGGCTCATTGATTAATAGTAAATTCATGTCTAGTATTATAAATTTATCTTCCTATCTATGGCTGGTGGGGCCATGAATCCTAGAAGAGAATCTAATAATACCAATTCACCGCACCAGTATAATTTCTAGTTGCATTCTCTATACTTATCTCTATTCCCACAGAATAGTTCTCACCCTCACCAAAGACACTTTTTTTTGCAGCATATGTAGATCATTAAAGAAAAACAAAACTGGTGAAAACGCAGAAGTAACTGACTGTGGGATGTCCAGTCTTCAATCCATTCTCAATGGAGCTCCTATATCTAAGTTTAAGACAGTGGTTCTCAACCTGCCTAATGTTGTTACCTTTTAATACACAATACACTCTCTCATGCTACGGTGGCCCTAACCATAAAATTATTTCATTGTTACTTCATAACTGTAACTTTGCTATGCTTATGAATCAGTGTAAATATCTAATATGCAAAATCCCTGATATATGACCCCCAGAGGGGGTCACAACCCACATGTTGAGAACCACTGGTAAAGAAACAAGACAAAATGAGGTGGTGGAAAATTTAAGAGCCAGAAGAGCCAGACTATATGTCTGCTCTGAGGAAGAGTCTTTTATATGTGAAGAAGGAGCTGCAACCATGAAATACCAACAAGGTCTAAAGTATGACAACACCAGTTGACATGCCACCTTGGATGGGACAATTCTCAGAAGGCTTTACTCCTAGAGGAAGAGTCACTGACAATTAAAAGTTGCAGATAAAAGAAAGCATCAGTCTTCTCCAGGGACATACTCCCTGAGAGGTTAGCCAATCCCAAGAGGTCAATCCTAAATAAGTTTGAGCAATACTAAATGATCTCAGCAGACTAAATCCATAAACTTGTATACATTTATATCTAATAATTATAATTAATAAATAAGAAATCATAGATTTGCAAGAGTGTGAGACACACAGAAGGAATTGGGCAATGGATGAGTCAGGGAGAATGATTCATATATGAAATTATCAATAATAAATACAATTAAAATGATATGTATTACAACTATGTGATTATTCTGAAAATTGAATTTTATAATTATAAATAAGTTTCATCTTAAATCCAATGATATATGAAAAAAGAGATAAAATGGAATGAGGGATATCTTCCTTAGAAAATTATAAAACATTAATTGTAAGAAATGTGGTTCAGCAGTATCTACCTATAGAGGTCTTAACAGTATTTCTATAATAATAATTTTGCTTGTTCATAATTTCGAAGGTGAAAAGAATACTATATTTACAACATGTGTCACTAAGAAAAAATTCACAATAATCTGTATGAATATTTTTTTTAGATTTTCAAGGAATACATGATAGTCTATGAACAGCTTTTCTTCTATTTATATACTTTTGTATTTAAAGTCTTTAGTCAAATAACCTAAACATTCTCAATGGTGTCCTTACCAGAGAGTCATTTGTAAAGCTGTAAATTTTATCTAAACATGGGTTAATAAAATACAGTTTGGAGTTACCTTGAACATTTCATCATTATCTTGTTTGAAATGGTATGCTTGCCTATTTTAACTCATCCATCCCATTTGCTTGTTCACATATACCTTAATAAACAATATTGTTATACATATATCTTAATAAGCAATATTATTATATTTCTAGATAATTTGTACCTAAATAAAAACCCTATAAATTATATATTACTGCAATGCTCACTCTGAGAAATTGAGGCAAGAAGATTACCATGAGTTTGGGGCAAGCTTGACCTATAAAAGTTGTAGGTTAGCCTTAGCTTAGGATAAACCATGAGACTATATGCCATGAAAAATATATACAGCAAACAATATTGTCTTTATGTAGAGGAACAAAATAATATAAAATCCTTTAAACAAATAAGCATTGAACATTAGAAGTGAATCTGGAGGCTTAAGAATTGCAATATCCCATATATAAATATTGGAAAGTGTAACTATGTACAAACTCAGTTTAAACAAGCACCATGATGCAGAGGGTATGGTAGATTCTAAGACAACTTACCACTCCTACAGTTGAAGAGACATTAAGAGTTATTGTTGCTACAGCTTCTATTTCTGTGACTACTAGCCCTGACAAAGAAAGACCTTCTTTGTAAATAAACTATTGTTAACTCAATGAGCTTCAGCAGAAGAGAGTATACTATTACTATTGCATTTGTAATCCAATGAGTATGGCCATTTGATTCAGAACTTGGGGTTCATATGAAACTAAAATTGATGTAGAATTTTTAAAGCTGTTAGAACAAACATAATAGCCTGAGTAGAGAGAAAATGGCTATAGGCATAATGATTTTTTACACTGCAAAGATTATCCATGTGTTATTCAAATGCTGATTTTTCTCCCCTCATGTCTTTACTCTCATACATTGGATTTTAATGCTTACATCAAGAATATCTTGTCTCAAGTATGTGTAGAAAATGCTTATCATTTATTCTCTGCTTTGTAAACAAATGCTGATCACCCAAACGACTGGGCAGAATAGAGAAGAGGCTTGATGTCAGCCAGTAGGAGGAAGGAAAGAGGAGAGAAAGGGAGATTCAGATCAGGTAGAAGGATTTGAAGACATGAGGAATGGTCCAGAAAGAAATCATGAAACATAACTGAAGTCTGAAAATCCAGATCAATAATAATATGCAAGTGTCGAAGGATTGGGCTGGGAGGTAACCAGGTTAACATAGAAAGTAAAAACAAATCATTTAATTGCTCAGCTATTGAGGTGCAGTTTTAATTAACTCTTGGTTTATCTCTTTGACTATAGGGAACTAATGCAAGGTAAAGAATTACCGCTATCATATTAATTCACTATTTATACATATATTAAAAATTCCCACAGGAACCTCAGTGACCTGTTTAGGTAGTAGACTAAGGGTAACCTCTACATTTTAATTAATATATGATATCAAGATTGCAACTTATTCTTTTTAGGTCTCTCTGATTACGTTGACAGCTAAGTTTACTGTAGCTCAACAGCTAGAGAACAAGCAACTAGCTGCTTACTGCATGGCAATCCAACACCATGCTAGCTTTTTGGTCAGTTCATTAGCTAGTTAAGACTACCACATCTCTTTTTAAAATGACAACTATGTTTGCCTTGATAGGATGTTCAAGTTTATTAATTAGAAGATATAAAAGTTGCAGGGTGCAAAAACTTAGCTTATAATATGCAAGTATTTTTTTTTTTCTGGAGCTGAGGGCAGAAACCAGGGCCTTGCGCTTGCCAAGCGCTCTAACACTGAGCTAAATCCCCAACCCAGGAAAGATTTTTTTTTTTAATTAACTTGAGTATTTCTTATTTACATTTCGAGTGTTATTCCCTTTCCCGGTTTCCGGGCCAACATCCCCCTAACCCCTCCCCCTCCCTTTCTTTATGGGTGTTCCCCTCCCCATCCTGCCCCCATTGCCGCCCTCCCCCCAACAATCACGTTCACTGGGGGTTCAGTCTTAGCAGGACCCAGGGCTTCCCCTTACACTGGTGATCTTACTAGGATATTCAATGCTACCTATGAGGTCAGAGTCCAGGGTCAGTCCATGTATAGTCTTTAGGTAGTGGCTTAGTCCCTGGAAGCTCTGTTTGCTTGACATTGTTGTTCATATGGGGTCTTGAGCCCGTTCAAGCTCTTCCAGTTCTTTCTCTGATTCCTTCAATGGGGATCCTGTTCTAAGTTCAGTGGTTTGCTGCTGGCATTCGCCTCTGTATTTGCTGTATTCTGGCTGTGTCTCTCAGGAGAGATCTACATCCGGCTCCTGTCGGCCTGTACTTCTTTGCTTCATCCATCTTGTCTAATTGGGTGCCTGTATATGTATGGGCCACATGTGCGGCAGGCTCTGAATGGGTGTTCCTTCTGTGTCTGTTTTAATCTTTGCCTCTCTATTCCCTGCCAAGGGTATTCTTGTTCCCCTTTTAAAGAAGGAGTGAAGCATTCACATTTTTGATCATCCGTCTTGAGTTTCATGTGTTCTAGTCATCTAGGGTAATTCAAGCATTTAGGCTAATAGCCACTTATCAATGAGTGCATACCATGTGTGTTTCTCTGTGAATGGGTTACCTCACTCAGGATGATATTTTCCAGTTCCAACCATTTGCCTATGAATTTCATAAAGGCATTGTTTTTGATAGCTGAGTAATATTCCATTGTGTAGATGTACCACATTTTCTGTATCCATTCCTCCGTTGATGGGCATCTGGGTTCTTTCCAACTTCTGGCTATTATAAATAAGGCTGCTATGAACATAGTGGAGCATGTGTCTTTTTTATATGTTGAGGCATCTTTTGGGTATATGCCCGAGAGAGGTATAGCTGGATCCTCAGGCAGTTCAATGTCCAATTTTCTGAGGAACCTCCAGACTGATTTCCAGAATGTTTGTACCAGTCTGCAATCCCACCAACAATGGAGGAGTGTTCCTCTTTCTCCACATCCTCGCCAGCATCTGCTGTCATCAGAGTTTTTGATCTTAGCCATTCTGACTGTTGTGAGGTGAAATCTCAGGGTTGTTTTGATTTGCATTTCCCTTATGACTAAAGATGTTGAACATTTCTTTAAGTGTTTCTCAGCCATTCGGCATTCCTCAGCTGTCAATTCTTTGTTTAGCCCTGAACTCCATTTTTTTTTTTTTTTTTTTTTGGTTTCTTTTTTTTTGGAGCTGGGGACCGAACCCAGGGCCTTGCGCTTCCTAGGTAAGCGCTCTACCACTGAGCTAAATCCCAGCCCTGAACTCCATTTTTTAATAGGGTTATTTGTCTCCCTGCGGTCTAAGTTCTTGAGTTCTTTGTATTTTTTGGATATAAGGCCTCTATCTGTTGTAGGATTGGTAAAGATCTTTTCCCAATCTGTTGGTTGCCGTTTTATCCTAACCACAGTGTCCTTTGCCTTACAGAAGCTTTGCAGTTTTATGAGATCCCATTTGTCGATTCTTGATCCTAGAGCATAAGCCATTGGTGTTTTGTTCAGGAAATTTTTTTCCAGTGCCCATGTGTTCGAGATGCTTCCCTAATTTTTCTTCTATTAGTTTGAGTGTGTCTGGTTTGATGTGGAGGTCCTTGATCCACTTGGACTTAAGTTTTGTACAGGGTGATAAGCATGGATCGATCTGCATTCTTCTACATGTTGACCTCCAGTTGAACCAGCACCATTTGCTGAAAATGCTATCTTTTCTCCATTGGATGGTTTTGGCTCCTTTGTCAAAAATCAAGTGCCCATAGGTGTGTGGGTTCATTTCTGGGTCTAAAGTTCTATTCCATTGGTCTATCTGTCTGTCTCTATGCCAATACAATGCAGTTTTTATCACTATTGCTCTGTAATACTGCTTGAGTTCAGGGATCGTTATTCCCCCTGAAGTCCTTTTATTGTTGAGGATAGTTTTAGCTATCCTGGGTTTTTTGTTATTCCAGATGAATTTGCAAATTTTTCTGTCTAATTCTTTGAAGAAATGGATTGGTATTTTGATGGGGATTGCATTGAATCTGTAGATTGCTTTTGGTAAAATGGCCATTTTTACTATATTAATCCTGCCAATCCATGAGCATGGGAGATCTTTCCATCTTCTGAGGTCTTCTTCAATTTCTTTCTTCAGAGTCTTGAAATTCTTATTGTACAGATCTTTTACTTGCTTGGTTAAAGTCACCCCGAAGTACTTTACATTATTTGGGTCTATTATGAAGGGTGTCGTTTCCCTAATTTCTTTCTCGGCTTGTTTCTCTTTTGCGTAGAGGAAGGCTACTGATTTATTTGAGTTAATTTTATACCCAGCCACTTTGCTGAAGTTGTTTATCAGCTTTAGTAGTTCTCTGGTGGAACTTTTGGGATCACTTAAATATACTATCATATCATCTGCAAATAGTGATATTTTGACCTCTTCTTTTCCGATCTGTATCCCCTTGACCTCCTTTTGTTGTCTGATTGCTCTGACTAGAACTTCAAGAACTATATTGAATAAGTAGGGAGAGAGTGGGCAGCCTTGTCTAGTCCCTGATTTTAGTGGGATTGCTTCAAGTTTCTCTCCATTTAGTTTAATGTTAGCAACTGGTTTGCTGTATGTGGCTTTTACTATGTTTAGGTATGGGCTTTGAATTCCTATTCCTTCCAGGACTTTTATCATGAAGGAGTGTTGAATTTTGTCAAATGCTTTCTCAGCATCTAATGAAATGATCATGTGGTTTTGTTCTTTCAGTTTGTTTATATAATGGATCACATTGATGGTTTTCCGTATATTAAACCATTCCTGCATGCCTGGGATGAAGCCTACTTGATCATGGTGGATGATTGTTTTGATGTGCTCTTGGATTCGGTTTGCCAGAATTTTATTGAGTATTTTTGCGTCAATATTCATAAAGGAAATTGGTCTGAAGTTCTCTTTCTTTTTGGGTCTTTGTGTGGTTTAGGTATAAGAGTAATTGTGGCTTCATAGAAGGATTTCGGTAGTGCTCCATCTGTTTCAATTTTGTGGAATAGTTTGGATAGTATTGGTATGAGGTCTTCTATGAAGGTCTGATAGAATTCTGCACTAAACCCGTCTGGACCCCAGGAAAGTATTTTAAGCTACATAAAAAGAACAAAATTCTTCAGATTTCTTCCCCTTGCATTGCTACTGTCATATTTGGACTTCAAAATTTCCACGTTCTGACATTAATCAATGGAGTTCCAATAAATTATTAGCCTAACTCTGATAGAATAATCCACTATACCAATCAACTGCCATGATCACAAAATCAAATTTTCCTAAGTTGTCATTTAACTACAGACATAAATATCAAAATGTATGCTAATTCAATGCAATCAACTGTCTTAGTCACAAGCTCAAGATTTTATGTTTCCTTGGATTGTCTTTTAGCTACAGACTTAAAGATGTTTCTTATTATGCCAAATTTATATATATTCAGTCTTCTGGATAGAGGGAAAAACCCCTCTTGACCCTTCTGCCCCTCAAAAGTGTTTTATCTTCTCTGAGCTCACCTTGAAGAATAATTATGCTGTTAAATTTATGTCTTTTGTAAACTGGAATAATGCATTTAAAGAAAATATAATTACATGGTATATTGTGGAAAAAACTATAAAACAGAGCTAATGATCTAGATAGACTGTAAGAATAGAGCTACAAATTATCAATGAGTTAGAGTCAGATAAAATTTCAGAGTGATTTTAGCTGCACATAAGTAACATGAATTTGGAGATCTTGAAAATATTTAAGGAGAGCTGCTCCTGATTTTGGCCCTGTTAAGCCATGTCAGTTAAATATGGATTGACTTCAAAATAGTATTTCAGCCCAGAACCCAGGCTAACTCCAGTTAGCTTAAGTATTTTTTCCCTGCAAGTAAAATGAATAATCTGAAGACATTTTCATCATGAAGAAACCTACAAAGCTTTCCCCTCCTTCGTTTGCATTATCAAAGCTAGTTAATGGATATACCATTTTCTTTTTTCAGCTCTCTAACACATATTCATCTCAGCTGCAGGTGATCAAAAAGACTGCCTAGGGCAAACTGAGAACTATTCAAGAGGCATTCCATTTTACTCCTTCTCCACAACAACATACCCAATGAAATAACTATCCATCTGCAGTTAACTTTGCTACTTGCTCCTGTCCTGTTTAACTTTTTGAGAATGTTAAGTTATTATGAGACTATCAACTTATAATATTACCAAGGTGACATTTATAAAACTCTTCTCTCTGAGTCCGCTCAGTAATTTATGCCATTGCTCATCTGTTGCCAGTCTTTCTGATTGTACACAAACCCAGACAGACATCCTTACAGGCTTACTTTTCAGTATTTATTTATTCAATATAATTAAATATAATTTTCTTCATTATTGTATCATTGGTGTTAAGAAATTCATCCTGCAAAAGGTATTTAATCTCTGGTCCTCCCTGAATGATATGCACTCATTTTCCTTGATGAACAATGAATAAACAGTTTGGACAAGCAAGGACTGTCTCTTATAAATAAAATTCACCATGGGGGAAAGCCTTTGTCAGACAGAGACACCACCTAATTTTCTATAAAAAGCCCCTCTGCTTTCTGGAACTCACCCCCTGAGCTAACCCAGAGTTCCTTCATTCCTGACTCCATGAACTTCCCAGCAATGACGGAACACACAGGATTTTGGGAACCTGAATAACTCAGTCTCAGTTTGCATTGTTTGTCACCAGAGCTGGGAACCTCACCTTAAACTATGTTATGCTACTCCTGCCTCCTGATGGTGGAAAGGATGGGATGTGTCTTAGTATCCGGTGTTTCATCTGTCCAAGGTGTGGTGTTCACACACCCGGCAGTGAGACAGAATGAGAAACCATAGGCTATCATACTCAGGTTGACCTTTTCAAGATCTGTCCATATGCCTGTAAAATGAATGATATCTTTGTATTTTATAGCAGAATACTATTCCATTGCATAAATGTACCACATTTTCTTTATCTATTCCTTAGTTGAAGAACATCTAGGTTACTTCCAGTTTCTTGGTATTATAATAAAGCTGTTATGAACATAGCTGAACATGTCTTTGCGGTATGATAAAGTTTCTTTTGAGTATATGGCCAGGAGTGGTATATCTAGTTCTTGAGGTAGAACATTCCCAGTCTTACAAGAAACTGCCACGTTGATTTCCAAAGTGGTTATACAATCATGAGAAGTGAATGGAGAGAGGAAACTGTACAGAAGAGGTTGTGAGGAGGCATATGGAAATGGTGACCAGTTGAGGAGGGCAGAAAAGTGCTGGGTATAAAGATGGAATTCAATGGAAGGCATCTCTAGGACTAGTTGGATTTCTGGGATAGAGAAGAGAGTCCAGCTGAGATTTCTATCACAGGGGAATACAGAGACTGAAGTGGCCACTTCCTATAGCCAGCTAGGACTTTCAGTGGGAGTAGAGGGACATCAACATACCCACAAAAATTTCAATGCAAAATTTGTCCTGCCTACAAGATGTACAAGAATAAAGAGGGACTGAAGAAATAGCCAACCAATGACTCTGCCAACATGAGACCCATATAACTGGAGAGAGCTGACCCATCACACTATAAATGATACTCTGCTATGCTTGCTTGCAGACAGGAACCATCATGTCTCTTGGGGAGATTCATCTAGCAACAGATGGAAGCAGATATAGACACCCATAACCAAACATCGGCAGACCTTGGAGAATCTTGTGAAAGTGTGTAGAATAGAATTGAATATGCTGGAGTGTCAAGGACACCACAAGAAAGCCTACAGAGTCAACTAACATGGACTAACATGGGCAAAAAGGGGCTCACAGAGACTGAAACGCCAACCAACAAGCATACAAGAACTGGGCCTAGCTTCCTCCCATTTGTAAAAGGTGTGCTGCTTGCTCTCTTTGTGAGTCCTCTACCAATAGAAGAGATGGCTATCCTGACTCTGTTGAAAACCATCGGAACCCCTTCCTCTACCTGGACTAACTGGGTTTGCCTCAGTGGATGAGAAAGTACTTATTCATGCTGGGAATAAATGTCTTAGGATTAGGTGGTACCCAAGGGGGGACTTTCCTTTCCCTAAGGGGAGATATTTGTTAAGGTGAGTCTGAGGTGTAAAAGCATGGAGGAATGTGATTGGGATGTAATATGAATGAAAAAATAAATGATGAAAAGAAAAATAGTCAACATGGGAATAGCTTGGTTATTTTGTCTTTCCTAAGAAAAAGGAGTCATGGGTCTTGATCTTTAATTCTTATAGATAACCATTGCAGAACAAAATATCATTTGTACTTTCAATATTCTTGAGAAAAAAGTCACAATTCTTTTTGATGTTTTTTATCAATCATATATATGCTCTATGCAAACACTATTGTAAACAAATAGAATATATTCTTGATATTGGCATTGTTTTAGTACATTTTACTTTTCTTAGTATATCATGTTGACATTCAAAAGTGAGTGCTATGCTTAGAAACTAATATTTTAAATGCATCCTTGTGGTTTAAATCAAAGCAGTATTTTATAATGTAAAACAATATTTGATATGAAATACAATATTAAGATAGAATTATAACCATAATTTATTCATGATACTGATTCAAACATACTTCAGTGGATTCTGCCTATATAATATAGGAACAATTATCATTATTTACATAACTTATTGATCAAAAGTCAAAATAAAGCATAAGTAGAAAGTATTAAGTATGTAATTTCCCTTTATAAATCGTATTTCTACACTATTCAGAAGAGACATTTAAAAATATTTTATATAGGAACTTCACATGTATCAAAGCTGAGTACATTGTATTAGTGAAAGGAAATGTTATTAACAAAGTGAAAAGCAGTGTATATTCAAGTCTATATATATACATATATATGACTAATAATTTTAGTTATGATCAAACTATAATCAACTTTTTGATATAAATATGTATGTATAAAAATATAGTATATGCTTAAATTATGTTGTATGAGCTTGAAGTTTTAAGCGCATGAGTCTGCTGACTGTCCCCTTCACATCTTTATTCCTAAGGCTGTAGATGAGGGGGTTAAGCATGGGGATCATGACAGTGAACAGCACAGTTGCCACTTTGACCACAAGCCATGAGTTTTTGGAATTAGGTACACAGTAGAGAAGGAGTATGATCCCATGGAAGATGCTGATGGCAGTCAGATGAGAGGAGCATGTAGAGAAAGCTTTTTGGAGTCCACCCTTAGAAGGCATCTTGATGATTGTGACAACTATGAAGACATAGGAGGCCAGGATGATGAGCAAGCTGCAAGTCTCATTGAATATAGAAATGATTAAGCATATCACTTGGCTGAAGGTGGGGTCAGAACAGGACAAAGAAAGAATGGCAGAATACTCACAGCCAAAGTGGTTGATTATGTTAGGGCCACAGTAGGATAGTTGCAAAAGAGAGTATGTAATAGTCATGGAACAGAGTATACCCCACATATATGTTCCAGCCACAAGGAAAGCACACAGCTTAGGAGACATTGAAACTGTGTAGAGTAAGGGGTTACATACAGCTACAAACCTGTCATAGGCCATCACTGCTAACATGAACATCTCCGTAATCACAAATGCACAAATAAAAAAAAATTGTGTCATGCAACCTTTGAAAGAGATTGTCTTGTCCTCCACAATCAAGATTTCTAGCAGTTTAGGTGTAAATACAGTGGAATAACAAATATCCAAAAACGAAAGATGGCTCAGAAAAAAATACATCGGTGTGTGGAGCTTGGGATTGATCTTTCTGGCCACAATTATGCCCATGTTACCGAATAAAGTAACTGCATAGATCATAAAAAAGAGGAGAAAAAGAGGTGCATGTAGATGTGGATATTCTGAAAAACCTAAAAGGATGAACATGGTCACAGTACTCTCATTTCCCAAATCAAGCATCATGATCCTTCATTGAAAAAAATTAGAATAAAAGAGAGCATAATTTAAATCAGCAAAGTGGAAGAGTGTGGTTTGGTAGATTTCTTAGCTTAGGCTTATTGAAAACAAGACGTTGTCCATTCTCATTCATGAAAATTCTACTTCAATTGGACTCTTCCTTGCATCAAGTTCGTATTGGTATTATTTTTATTGATTTTGATTTTCAGTCATGTGGGCTCCTCTTTTAAATGTAGAATTTATACAGTAGCACCTGATAAAATTATAATTACAAATTATATATACATATGTGAAAGTATATATGTATGTTAGTATATGTATGTATATGTATATATATATTTATATAACCTTAGAATTTTTCATTTTAATGTACAATTTTATGACAACAAAGCATACATTAAAAACAAAAGGCATTAAACATAATTAATTTGTTTTAGTCATACAATCACGACAGAGAAGTTTCTTTGACACAATACCTTTATCACATATATTGAAGTGTAACAGTAAATTTACTAGAATAAATCCATCTAGACAGTTATCACATATGCCAGTCCTGTGTAGTATTTATCTATCCTACAAATATTATACTGTTACCTACTTTTTAAATCACATATATTTTACAATTTTAAGTGGCCTTTGAAGAGCACTGATAGTATTGTTATTGGACTCAGATTTTCACCTTCTGAAAGGTTAAAAAGCTCAAGAGTCTCAGCAGCCAATGAAAATGGAATTAAAGACATTTTAAATGATCTACCTCCAGTAGATAGGCAGGGTATCAAGTGGAAGGTGGGGTTGCCATCCCACAGACCAAAACTCTGACAAGAATATTTGCTGTCTAAAAGAACAGGAACAAAAATGGAGAAGAGACTGAGGGAAAGGAAGTCCAGTAACTAGCCCAAATTGGGTCCATTTCAAGGAGAGGCTCCAAGGCTTGACACTAATACTGATGCTGTGTTGTGCTTGCAGACAGGAACCTAGCATGGCTGTCCAAAACACAGCTGACTCAAGACAGGTGCAGATACTTACACCTAACCAATGGACTGAAGACCCCAATGGAATGGGATCCCTGTGGTTGAGTTAGGGAAAGGCTGCAAGAAGTTGTGAAGGAGGGCAACCCCACAGAAAGACAAGCAGTCTCAACTAACCTGAACCCATGATATCTCTCAAACACAGAGCCACCAACCAGGCAGTGTACACTATCTGGTAGGAGGCCCCCGACACATAGAGAGCAGAGGACTTCCTAGTATGGCCTCAGTGAGAGAAGATGGACCTAACTTTTTTTAATTTTATTTTTCTTGGATATTTTAAATACTTACATTTCAAATTCCATTTCCCCTTCTCCCATATTTCCTCTCCTCTTCCCCTGCTCCTATGAGGATGTTCCCATTCCCACCAGTGGAGGCGTGTTCCTATTTCTCCACATCCTTGCCAGCATCTGCTGTTACCTGAATTTTTGATCTTAGCCATTCTGACAGGTGTGAGGTGGAATCTCTCAGGGTTGATTTGATTTGCATTCCCCCAATGACTGAGGATGTTGAACATTTCTTTAGGTGCTTCTCTGGGAAAGACTTGAGGCCCTAGGGAGTGGGGAGGCATGGCAAGTTAGAATGGAGTACAGAAGTGTGCAGGCCTCTACTTAGAGATGTGGGAGAAGGAATAGGATAAGAAACTGTTGGAAGGCAGATTAAAGATAATTTAATTAAACAAAGATTCAAAATGGCTTTCTTTAGCTTTCATGTCCATCTGTGGTACATATCTCATCACACAGGAATTAATATTAATAACCATCAATTACTAAAGATTAAAATAGGAAAAGACTGGGAAGGAAAAGATATGCTTTCATATTAAATAAAAACAATTTTTTGTGTGTATAAAAATTTAAAACATATACCTGATTTGTTAATGAGAACTATTATTTTAGTTATTTGTTAGGAGTATAAGTATTAAGAAATTTACATGATTATACCTGAGGCCTTGGTCAGAGATTGTAGGTAGAAATCATATAAATGTTTGAGTATCATGAAAGGGAGGGAAAACTCAATGGTTCCTTTTAACTACATCATGTTGTAACTTACATGAAGTATGGAATTAACTTCAGGCAGGTAGTGTGATTAGTATCTACCTAATGTTACAATAGAGATTGCACACAATTTTTGTGGGTGAGAACTTTGTTGACTCTCCTGTACAATTAATTCAGAAATGTCATATTTTCTTTGTACATCAGTGAAATCAATTTAAAGTGTCTTTACCTTGTTGTGAAAAATAATTCCTAGTATGGTCATACCATAATGTCATAAACATTGAGTGATCTTCCCAACCTAAACCAAGGAGATATTAAAAGTTGATGAAGTATGAAATGAAAGGAGTTTATGATAAATGTAAAATACATTTTCAATCGTCATTGACAATATTTCTCATGTATCTTTTAAGTTTTATTTTTATTTAATTCTGAACTTATCATGTTTATATCCTCTTTTTTTCTCATCAATCCTCCATCTCATGTTATGTTTTTATATTATAGATTTCCTCACTTATAGGGAACTTACTACAGTTGTTGTCATTAAAATAAGCTGTATGTTACTTGATATCATAATTAATTCAATAAACTAAACATTGAAATACTAGTGTAGAACATCTCAAGTACAATTAGTCATTAGAGATTATCAGAAGATGTATGACAATATATATGGCAAAGTATTTCTGAACAATGAGCCAATTTGGAGACATGTTTCATGTCAATTCTTCATCAAGATAAAATAAAAAATCTGAACAATCAAAAAATGAAATTTGATTAGAAATAAATGATCAGTCATCAAGGAAAGCTCAGGAGGAGGTTCCTCTACTGAGTTCTTCCAAACAGTTAAAGAATGAAATAATTTCTCCATTCAAATCTTCAATGACAAGCTTTATATAACTGAACATAAATTTAACACACAGCATGAGCAGGGGAACTTATAATAGTCACAGTAATATTGAGTGAGATAGTCAGCTCGAGGCAAATTCCATGACTTTGAAATATACTGCAAAATTCTAATTATCAATGCCAGAAGGACACTGCATAAAACAAGCCAAGATATGGAACAAGTTAAATAACATAAAAATAAACCCCAATGTTGATAGTAAATGACTGATATCAAATTACTGGGAACATGAATGGAATAAGGTCTATTTTGTCAAAAAATGGTGCTAGGAAAATATATGTTCACATGTTCAATAATAGAATTAAGACTCTGTCATATCAACTATAAAATCAATCTAATCATACTAAATAACTAAGCATAACATAAAATACAATAAAATTTTACATACAACATCATGATTGAAGATATATTTCAGGACATTATAATGGGGAAGGAATCTCAATCCTTCAAAAACACAAAGATAAAACAAAGAAATATACTCAAATAAAAGCCTTATTACAAGAAAGAATAAAAGTTGTTGAAAGGAAGAATTACAGAGTGAGTGAAAGTGCAGTATAGAATGTAAACTATTGTGTATAATACATAAGGGACTTCAAAAAAACAAAAACTAATCATGGGAGGTAGGAAGAGGGAGGGACCTGGGAGGAAGGGGGGCAAGAAAAAAGGGGGTCAGGATCAGGTGTGGGAGGAAATGGGGAAGTACAGAGGGTCAGGAAATTGAGGTTCGTAGAGGTGTGGGATGGGGAACCAAGAGTCACAACTAGAAAGTCACAGATTAGAGCACAGCAAGAGGTTCCCAGGACCAAACAGTGATGACTATAGCCAAAATACACAACAAAGGGGAAGATAGAACCTGTAAATACTATATCCAGTTGTTAGATGTGACCCCTGTTTGAGGAATAGGGACACGCACCCATTAAAAACATATTAGACCAGAATTGCTACTGTCTAAAGGAAATGCAGAGACAAAAAATGAAGCAGAGATGGTCAACCAGAGACTGCCCTATCTGGAACTTCATCCCATTTGCAGACACCAAATTCAGACATTATTGCTGATGCCACGAAGCACTTGCTGACTGTAGCTTAATATAGCTATGCCCCAGAGGCTCTGGTAGAGCCTGACCAATACAGATGCAAATGCAGACTTCAAACTAAGCACTGAGATCCCCAACAAAGGGGTTAGGGGGAGGACTGAAGGAGCTGAAGGGGTTTTCAAATCTACAGGAGGACAAACACTATCAACCAACCAGAACCCTCAGAGCTCCTAGGGACTAAAGCACCAACCAAATGGTACACATGTAGGGACCCATGGCCCCAGTGTTATATGTAGAAGAGGACTGCCTTATGTGGCATCAGTGGGAAGGGAGGCCCTTGGTCCTGTGAAGGCTCAATGCCCCAGTGTAGGGAAATGCTAGGCAGTGAGGCAGAAGAGTATGAGTAAATGGAAAGCACCCTCATAGGAGCAGGGGAGGGGGCATGGGATAGGTGGTTTGTGGCAGACAAACCGAAAAGAGGGATAACATTTGAAATGAAAATAAACAAAGCAACCAGTAAAAATTTGAACAAAGAAACAGAAAATCTCAACAGAAAAACCAAAACATAGATTTGAAAATAAACCATATGTATACAAAATTTCTAAAGGCCAGATGCAAATATTCTAACATGACCAAAGAACTTTTAATATAAGCCAAAGAAATTCACAATGGTGTGGAAGTTATTAGGAGCAGAAACTAAGAAGGGCAATATGGCAAGAAAACAAATTCCATTGAGAGAGCAGTGATAGTTTCTTGTGTGGAGATGTAAATCAGGTGGCCAAGAGTAAAAATAGCATGTAATTTGTTTTCAAAGTTAAAATGGTGCATTTAAATGTATTCATGATAACTGGCTACTTTTTCAAGAGTTTGATGATCTTCAGATTACTTTAATAGTATATAATATATGAAGGTTTTGTCCTATAACTTTTTACTGTCACTCTGCGTAGTTTTATGAATAAGTTCAAGAATAAGTAAAATAAAATTTAACAAAAATCATAAATGAAAAAAATGTTCTTTCTTGCTTAGTTTATCTTTAAATCTCTCAGTTTCTATATAACAGTATCCATCATAAGAAGGGAAGAGAATTCTAACACATGATTTCAACCATGATATATCTGCATTGAATTCTTAACTAATATTTTAAGTGCCACTGATATTAATTGCCATTGGAGACATTTATACATCCATATAGATAAATTGTTAAATATTTATTTATAGTCTTACATTACCACTTTGTTGTAGAGATGGCTCACTGATTAAGAGTGCTTGTTGCTACTCTAGGTGGGGAAAGAATTCATTTTCCTCCACACACATGGGATAGCTCATAATGGGATAGCTCATAACCAACTGTAACTTCACTAAAGCGTCAGAAAATCTGATATTCTCCTCAGATGCCTGTTAGCACCAACAATTATGTCATACGAACATATGCACACACACACACACACACACACACATATATATATATATATATATAGAGAGAGAGAGAGAGAGAGAAAGAAAGAGAGAAAAAGAGAAAGAGAAAGCAAAAGACAGAGACAGAGAGATGAAGAGACAGAGAAACAGAGATGGTGGATTAATAAAAATAAAATGATTTCTTTAACTCACTCACATATACATATATGTGTGTCTATGCATACAGGACGTATGCATGTATGTATGTATGTACATAAGTTCACAAAATGAAAGGAATGACTGTACATTGCTACTATGTAAACAGTATATACAATAATTTCTAGAATGTTTATGCTTAGATGGTGACTGTTGGGGTCATATGGGTCAAGGAATTGAGTAGAAGCTTTGAGTAAACCAGTAAGATGATATCAGAGCTCATTACAGTTTGTTAAGCACCAAAATACATACCTTTAGTCAAATAAGTAGATGTTACTCTTTCTCATTTCATATCAGCTTTTCCTTCCAAAATTATTATGACAGCAATATATACAATACTAAACAAAAATATATCCCAAATTTAAAGTATTCATCAAAGACAGATGTTCTTATTGTACATTTTAAATTATGTCCTTGCTATTCATTGTAAGTGCTGTGAAAATATTGCTCAAAATTAAAATAGATCTACATACCAAGTAAGGCATTCTATTAATAACAATCAAATTTCTGCAAACAATGCAATGAAGTATCATTTTTTCAAAGTAGTAATGGTTTGAGCCACACATTGTTCTTCAGTGGGCCTTTAAATTATGTTTTATGCACATTTTATATACTAACATCTAACTGCTCAGCATTAGGGATTTAGACCCTGGAGAATCAAAGCAGGTTGTAATCACAAACTGAAACAAACATAATTAAAGTGAACTCCCTCATCTCTTATTAAAACACAGTAATTTCCAAATCATTACTATATTAATATTTATATCTGAAAAAGCCATGTGTGTTTCTTGTGTTTTTTATTTATTAACTTTTATTATGGCTTAGTTTTTTTTCCTCTTGTGTTTGTGTGTTTTCTTTTTGTTTTCTAAAATGAAAGAGAAAAGAATAGTTTTATGGGTGGTTGGGTAGGGAAGATATGAGTGGCATTGGGGGAAGGAGAACCATATCAAAGATCAGGAAGACTCCCAGGAGTCATTGCAGGTGAATTTAGATGAGATGCATAACACTAGGGACATGGAACCTGATGATGCTGCCTCCTCTAAGCAGACAGAACCTCCAATGGGGGAGATAATGATATTAACCAAACCCCAAAACTTTTGCCCCCAAATTAGTCCTATCTAAAAGAAATGCAAGGACAAATTTGGAGCAGAAATTGAGGAATTGGGCCATCTTGATCCACATCCCATAGGGAACCACCAATCCCTGACACCATTAATCATACTCTGTTAGGCTTACAGGCAGGAGTCTAGCGTAACTGTCCTCTGAGAGCCTCTACAGAGCAGCTGACTGAAACAGATACAGATTACCATAGCCAAACATTGGATGGGGGTGGAGATCATTGTGGAACAGTTGGGGAAAGGATTGAAGGCCCTGAATAGGGTAGAAACCCCACCGGAAGACCAACAGTGACAAATAACCTGGAGGCCTGGGAGCTCAGAGAGGCTCAACTACCAACTTTAAAGTATCCATAGGCTGGTCAGAGGCCCTGGGCACTTATGTAGTAGAGGGGGGCTACTATGTATGAATTCAGTGAAAGAGGATCTGCCCAATCTTGCAAAGACTTGCTTGATGAGTCTGGGTCAGGGGATGCTCAGGGACGCTACACCCTCACAGACATGAAAAGGAAGGAGGAGAGGGGAAGAGAGTCTCTGAGAGGGGATCTTCGTCGGGGGCAGAATTTGAGAAGTAAATAAACAAATAAATAAACTAAAATGAAACAATATTTTCTATAAAATATTTAAAAAGAAGATGAACATTATATTTTCTGGAGACTGTTGATCAAGATGAAATAAAATAAAATGATAATCGCTGTAGCCATATTATAAGAAATTGAATTTTGCAAGAAGTACCTATTGACTTCATCATATTTTTCTTTTTCATTCCTTTGCATATTTTATAATCTTTAGTATAAAAGCAGATAGTAGATAAGCAAATGAAAAAAAGAGAGTTTGATTCATCTGTGAAACAGAAACAATCTCTAGCAGTTTCTATTTTTTTGAAAAAAATAAATTTTCAGAATATGCTTCATTTCAAAATTATTGTTCTGCAAAAGTTTTCAGAATTGGATGCAGGTTTATATAAATAGTGTCATGCTGACAATATCTTCATCTTCAAAACTGACATTTAATTGTAGTTTTAAGAGACAAATTCCAAAATCTGTAGGTACGTTTTATGTACTCAAGCTCAGTTTATATGTATTTCAAAATACAATAGAGAAATTGAGAAGAAACTGATATTTTATTGGGCTTATTTTTAAGAAGGAATATGTTATAGAAAAATATTTTCAAGTTGTTATACAGAAAGGCAGGACAGTTGTTAAAATAATAACTCTAGAGATTCATTCTTTTCTTCACAAATTTATTAAATAATTTTAAAGAATAAAGTATTCATTTATTAAGGAATTGGAGTTGAGAGCACCAGATGTGCTTTCGGGTACAATAAAAAGACATTACAAAAGGTTTATGACAAGAATGGACACATGCCTGACAGACTGAGTTTAAATTTTCAAACCCCAAATTAAAAAGCAAAACAAAACAACAAAAGAAACAACAAACCAGGTATTCTGTGATGTGTTCTCCATCTGTTGTTAAAAAAAAAAGAGTTCCTTGATGAGGAGGGAGAAAGTAATATTCAATGGGAGAAATAGAGTTACCCTAGAAGAGTACACCAACTGTTTGCACAAGAATTAAAAACATAGAAACATGTAGCATTAAACATACTTAGCAGTTGTGTCCTATGTATTTAGGACTAAATATGTATATCCAAATGCATATAAGCATTTAACAACAAGTAATTTGAAAGAGCAAGAAAGTGCATATGACACAGATTTAAATGAGAAAAGGAAAGACTGAAGTATATATATTTATGATATAATCTCATAATATATCAATATTTTCAAAGCTAGTGGTGTTACCATGCATACCACTGCTATTCAAATGTAGGCAGAACAGGAGAGTCTCTAGAAGCTTATGGACCAGGCAGCATGATGTGCATAACAACAAACAGCACTATTACTGTCTCAAAAAAGGTGGAACGTAAGGACCACACAAAATTGGAATTTAACCTTTTCACATAGCAAGGCATGTGTGTGCCTAGATTCATAAACATGAATATGTATGCACATACACAAAAATCATATGCACATATGCACCCATCCCTCTATCACATACAAATCTTGCAGAAAAATATTGCATGAAATAAAATAGATTAGAATAATACACTATGAGAATACAGTATCAGGAATATTTTTAGGATTTAATTTTAAGTAAACTTTCTAAGAGTAGTAAATAATAATTTGTATCTCATGAATCTTAAAAAATAAGCAATTTGTTAAAAATTATAACTACATAGACATGAAATAATAAGAATGTTTCCAAAAAACAATTATTTGAAATTAGAATCAGGACATTTAAAATATTCATTAGCCAACAAAATTGCAGTAGTTACAATTTTAAAAGAAAAAATTTACATAACCACATGACATTTTCAAAAAAAACTACAATCCATAAAAGAGAAAAATCAGAAGAGAAAAGCTAAAAATGCATATTTAACGATGAAATATCCAATAATTATGAAATTTTAACAAAGTTATAGTCCTAAAACCCTTACTAGTTTCTTCCTTATTAATAAATACTTTATTCATATATCATGTACATGGGCAACCAAAAATGATTAATAAATGAAAGAACAAGACATACCATTAAATCCAAAACTGTAGTCTTCAATGTATAATAATGATGATGATAATAATCACTGAAAACCATTTAAAGTATGAATTTTCAAATGTTATGATTTTTTTCATAGTGAAATGTATATAATTATTGGTCCTTTTCAACTTCAATAAGCACAGTGAAATTTTTGTGCTAATTTTAAAGAGTTTTAAAGCTCTGTATTAAGTGATAAAGAGTATAAGACCATATACGGAGCTTAATAAAACTAGGTCAGAATATGATAACTAGGGATGTTTTACTAACAGTTAAAAATGAAACAATAGGGGTTGGGGATTTGGCTCAGTGGTAGAGCGCTTGCCTAGCAAGTGCAAGGCCCTGGGTTCGGTCCCCAGCTCCGAAAAAAAAAAAAATAAGGAAAAATGAAACAATAGTTCTCTGCTTTCACAATGTTCACATTGATTCCATTTGGTCCCACATTCTGAAGTCTGCTAACATGTCTCATAAGAGCTTTTAATCATTTCTTCATCAAAAGTTTTAACCAATTCATTGAATTAAAAGGCAAACCACACCATGCCTATTGTGATTTCATCCACTATCCAAGTACCTAATTTCAACTAAGTCAACAATTCCAAGGGATGATCTTGATACATCTGGAGAGAAAGGAGGTTGTGCTATAACACCTCTGTTTCACTGGTATTGGTTACTTATCTCATTTTCAAAAGACACCTTAAAAAAGCCCTTGACGAAGGCTTTGTTTTAAACATGCTTTCTAGGTTAAGTCTATCATGGAAGAAGTAGACTGAGTAATGCTGGTACATAGACTGCTTCCTTCTTTTCAAAATGTTCTACAATCTATTTGCAGTTCTGTAGGCTTCCTGTATGTTCATGGACATCTCTTACTTTAGGCAAGGGAAGTTTTTTTCTATAATTTTATTGAAGATATTTATTGGCTTTTTAAGTTGTGAGTCTTTCCTCTCTATTATATGTATTGACCTAGGTTTAATCTTCTCATTGTTTCCTGTATTTTCTGGATGTTTTGGGTTACGAGTTTTTTGCATTTTACATTATCTTTGACAATTGCATCCCAAATAGATTTGACCAGAAAAGAAATTCCTCCCATCACATAACACTCAAAACACCAAAAGCATAAAACAAAGAAAGAATATTAAAAACAGTAAGGGAAAAAATGTCAAGTAACATATAAAGACAGACATATCAGAATTATACAAGACTTCTCAGCAGAGACTATGAAAGCCATAAGATCCTGGGCAGATGTGCCACAGACCATAAGAGAAAACAAATGCCAGCGCAAGCTACTATATCCAGCAAAATCCTCAGTTAACATAGAAGGAGAACCCAAGATATTCCATGACAAAAGCAAATTTACACAAATTTTTCTTCAAATACATCCCTACAAAGAATAATGGAAAACTCCAACACGAGGAGGAAAATTTGAAAAAGCAAGAAAATAATCTCCATGCAACAAAACCAAAAGAAGAGAGCCACACAAACATAGCTCTACTTCTAACAACAAAAATAACAGGAAGCAAGAATCACTATTTCTTGATATCTCTTAACATCAATGAACTTAATTCCCCAATTAAAAGACATAGACTAAATAGACTGGATATGTAAAGAGGATCCAGCATTTTTCTGCAGACAGGAAACACACACCTTAGTGACAAAGACAGACACTACCTAAGAGTAAAAGGCTGTAAAACAATTTTCCAAGTAAATTGTCTGAAGAAACAAGCTGGAGTAGCTGTTCTGATATCGAATAAAGTTGACAAAACAGACAAGGATGGACACTTCATATTTTTCAAAGGAAAACCACACAAAGATAAACTCTCAATCCTGAATATCTGTGTTCCAAATGCAAGGGCAACTGCATTCATAAAAGAAACCTTACTAAAGTTCAAAGCACAAATTGCCCCTCACACAATAATAGTAGAAGATTTCAACATCCCACTCTTATCATAGAAACAGAAATTAAACAGAGACATGGAGTAAGTAGCATACATTCTGAACCAAATGGATTTAACAGATATTTTTAGAGTATTTCATTCTAAAACAAAAGAATACATCCTGTTCTCAGCACCTCATTGTACCTTCTCCAAAACTGACCATATAATTGGTCACAAAACAGGCCTCAATAGATACAAGAAGATTGAAATAATCCCATGCATCTTATCAGATCACTATGAACTAAGGTCTTCAATAACAACAAAAATGACAGAATGCCTACAGATACATAGAAGTTGAACAATGCTCTACTCAGTGATAACTTGGTCAAGGAAGAAATAAAGAAAGAAATTAAAGACTTTTAATAATTTAATGAAAATGAAGGTATAACATACCCAAATTTATGGGACACAATGAAAGCAGTGCTGAGAGGAAAACTCAAAATTCTGAGTGCATCCAAATAGAAACTGGAGAGAACATACATTAGGAGCTTGACAGGACACCTAAAAGCTCTCGAAAAAAAGAAGCAAATATACCCAAGAGGTGTAGATGGCAGCAAGTAATCAAAATTAACCAAGTAGTACCAAAAAGAACTAAGTAAAGAATCAACAACACCAGGAGCTGGTTCTTTGAGAAAATCAACAAGTTAGATTAAACCCTTAGCCAGACTACCCAGAGAACACAGGGAGACTATCCAAATTAACAAAATCAGAAATGAAAACAGAGACACAACAACAGCATCCGAGGTAACTAAGAAAATCATCATAACATCTGCAAAATTCTATATTCAACAAAACTAGAAAATCTGTATGAAATAGGCAATTTTCTGTACAGATACTAGGTACTAATGTTAATTAGGATCAGATAAACCATCTAAACAGTCCCAGAACTGATATAATAATAGAAGCATTTATTAAAGTCTCCCACACACCCCCCAAAAATGCCCAGGACAAGATGGATTTTGTGCAGAAATCTATCAAACCTTCATAGAAGAACTTCATACTAATACAGTTCAAACTATTCTAGAAAACAGAAACAGAAAGGTCACTATGAAGCAACAATTATGCTTATTCCTAAATAGAACAAAGACCCAACAAAGAAAGCTAACTTCACACCAATTTCCCTTATGAATATCAACACAAAAATAATCAAAATTTTCACAAACCATATCCAAGAACACATCAAAACAATCATCCATCAAGGTCAATAAGTTTCTTCCCAGAGATGCAGGGATGATGCAATATATGGAAATCCATCAACATAATCCATTATGTGAACAAACTCAAAGAAAAAAACCACATGGTCATCTCATTAGATGCTGAGAATGCATTTGATAAAATTCAACACTCCTTCATGTTAAAGGTCTGGAAAAGGTGAAGAATTCAATCCACATACCTAAACATAGTAAAAGCAATAAACAGCAATCTAGTAGCCAACATTAAACTGAATGGAGAGAAACTTAAACAATCCCACTAAAATCAGGGACTAGAAAAGGCTCCATAATCTCTCCCTACTTATGCTATATAGTACTTGAAGTAGTAGCCAGAGCAATCAGACAATAAAAAGAGGTCAAAGGGATCAACTTAAAATGGAAGATGTCAAAATATCACTATTGCAGAGGATATGATAGTATACTTTTGTGAAACCAAAAATTCCACCAGAGGACTTCTAAGCCTGGTAAACAACTTCAGTAATGTGGCTGGATATATAATTAGCTCATATATATCAGTAGCCTTCTGCTGCTACTCAAAGGATAAATAGGTTGAGAAAGAAATTAGGGAAATGACACCCTTCACAATTGTCCCTAAAACATAAAAACCTCAGTGTGATTCTAACCAAGCAAGTGAAAGATCAGTATGACAAGAACTTAAAGTCTCTAAAGAAAGAAATTGAAGAACATCTCAGAAGATGGAAAGACCTTCCATGCTCATGGATTGGCAGGATTAATATTGTAAAAATAACCATTTTGCAAAAAGCAATATACAGCTTCAATGAAATTCTTATCAAAATTCCAACTTAATTATTCATAGATTTAGCAAAAGCAATTTGCAAATTCATTTGGAATAACAAAAAACACAAAAACTATACTCAACAATAAAAGAATTTCTGGGGGAATCACCTTCCCTAACCTCAAGCTGTATTACAGTGCAATAGTGATAAAACCTATATGGTGTTGGTACAGAGAAAGACAGATAGATCAGTGGAATATAATTGAAGACCCAGAAATGAACCATCTATGGTCACTTGATCTTTGACAAAGGAGTTAAAACCATCCAATGGAGGAAGGATAGCATTTTCAACAAATGGTGCTGGTTCATCTGGAAGTCAGCATGTAGAAGAATGAAGATCAATCCATTATTATTGCCTTGTACAAAGCTTAAGTCAAACTGGATCCAGGACCTCCACATCAAACCAGATACATTCAAACTAATAGAAGAAAAAGTGGAGAAGAATCTAGATCACATGGGCACTGGGGAAAATTTCCTGAACAAAACACCAATGTATCATGCTCTAAGATCTAGAATGGACAAATGGGACACTATTTCTATAAGGTAAAGGACACTGTCTTTAGGACCAAATGGCAACCAACAGATTGGGAAAAGATCTTTACCAATCCTATATCCAGTAGAGGGCCAGTATCATATATATATATATATATATGATATTGGAACTCAAGAAGTTAGACTCAAGAGAGTCAAATAACCGTATGTATGTATGTATGTATGTATGTATGTATGTATGTATGTATTAGAAATCAAGAAGTTAGATGCCAGAGAGTCAAATAACCCTATTAAAAATGGGGCTCAGAGCTAAACAAAGACTTCTCAGCTGAGGAACATCAAATGGCTGAGAAATACCTGAAGAAGTGTTCAACATCCTTAGTCATCAGGCAAATGCAAGCACTTCTTGACATCAACAACATTGTCTGGGTTTGGTGGCTGAATATGGGATGGATCCCCAGATAGGGCAGTCTCTGATTAGCTTTTTCTTTAATCTCTACTCCACTCTTTTCTCTGTGTTTCCTTTAGACAGGAGTAATTCGGGGTTAAAATTCTTGGAAGGCTGGGTGGCCCCATCCCCCACCTGGAAGTCTCTGGATGTGTTCTCTATAGGTTCTTCCTCTCCTTTGTTGGGTTTTTCAGCTAATCTTATCTCTGTTGGGTCTTAGGAGCCTCTTGCTTTCCTCTCATCTTGGACTTGCTGGTGACTAACACTAGTTCTCCCCCCCTCATTGCTACAAACCTATGTTCAAATTCCTGATGCTCTGTGTATCATCTCATTCTCCTTGCACACCTGATGCTCCTCCCCTTCTCCCCCTTCCCCTCCTCTTTTCCTCCCAAGTCCCTCCCACAATCTACCTCCTGTGAGTATTTTGTTTCTCCTTATAAGAAGGACTGAAGCACCCACATTTTGGTCTTCCTTCTTCTTGAGTTTCATTTGGTCTGTGAATTGTATCATGAGTATTCTAAACTTTTGTTCTAATATCCATTTATCCATACTCCATATCCATTACTCTAATATCCATTACTCCATATCATGTGTATTCTTTTGTGACTGGGTTACCACACTCAAGATGGCTCAGCCATTAAATAGTAGGATCACAACAAAAAATATGTTTCCAAATCCTCCCCACCTCTCCACCCACTCAAACTCTTCCACTCTTTCTCCATCTCAGGATCCATTTATTACATATATTGTCTCCAATATTTATCAATTCCTATGTTCTACAATCAGAATTTTAAATGTCTTTTAAAATAGATGTTGCTTCAGACCATACATGTTTTAGTGCAGAAATTTAATATATGAACAAGTCTTCCTATTTTACATTATAGTCATTCAGACTATCTCAAGAATTCCAAATTTCTCCAAATTTTGAAGAAACCTAAAAGTGAAAAGCAGCAGTCTGTGACATGTCCACAAAGACAAATTATACAGAAAAAAAAAAGAACTGCACATGGATCTGGGTAATGATGAGTAAACTTTAATAGCGAAGAGGCAGAGAGACACTTCTAGTATCACATTTGAATGAATGTCTAATCCACATTTCAGTAGATTTCAGACATCCGCAGAAGAAGAGAATTCTAAGAGCCAGAGGAGTAAAGGACGCGAGAAGAACACAGCCTACAGTGTCAACTAAACAAGGCACATAGGGTCTCACAGAGAATAAAGCAGCAAAGAAGCAAAGAAGGGTTAGAACTAGGTCCTCTGCATACAGTTTTTAGCATGGCATTTTTGATTTTTATGGAATTTTAACAGTGGTAGTGGAGGTGTCTCTGACTCTTTTGTCTGGTCTTGGGATCCTTGCCTCGCCCAAATTTGATATGAGAGTTTATGACTAGTTTGACTATAACTTGTTATGCCATTTGCTCTTTTCTTAATGGAAATTGAAGAAGAGTTGATCTAGGGAAGAAGAGAGGAGTTCCTCGGAGGAGTGGAGGAAGACGAAATTATGGGAGATATCTTATAAAAGAAGAATAAAAGTTATATTTTAATTGCAAATGAAACTTAATAAAATGCAGTGATAAAATTATAAATTGTTTATTTGTGATTTAACAAATTCATCTAGTAATTTTTTTGTGTTTTAGATATTATTTATTTAATTTTTGCATTGTTTTTTGTTTGTTAGTTTTTGAGACAGGGTTTCACTGTGTATCCCTGGCTCTCCTGGAAATTTCTCTGCAAAACAGGCTGGTCTTAAACTCATAGAGATCCACCTGCCTAGGCCTCTGGAGTTGTGAAATTAAAGGCATGTATCAGTTGTATCTGGCCACTAAATTATTAATAAATTATCATCTCAATAAGTAATTACCTAGCTGTACATTTTATATATAATATATATTCTTTAACGTCATTTTGTAGATTCATTGAATTTTTGCTGCAATTAGATAATCAAGGGGGAAATATTTATTATAACTCATCTCTTTCTGTGGCACAAAATCTCATATTTGATCCCTTGAACTAATAGCAGAGTTTGGAACTGGCATTTTGTAAAATTACTTCTATATTTCTGACAGTGTGATTGGTTTGGCCTTTTCCTTTTTATCTAAATTTCAGTGCTTCTATTTATACATTATGTTGATGATGATTTCCACAGTGTTTATGTATTCCATTTATTGACCATGTTTCCAGCATTACTGTTTGCTTATGCCTCTTCATTTCAGTTTTATTACTGAATTATCCTTTACATTTTGAAATTTGTCTTCTCTGAACTTATACTTTTTATTCATGAAAGACTATTCTGTGTATGAAATTTATTCCACTGAGGATATGGTTAAGGTGTAATAGTATTCATGAATAAAACCTAAAATAACAAATTGCTTTCATAAGAGAGACACAGAAAAAATGGGTGTTTATAAAGTAGGAACATGCTAGATTTATATGAAAACAGAAACTAGACTTATTTAAAAAATTTTGTTTTCACTGTTAATCTTTCTCCAAGATATATTGCTCTGCAGAAGCACTCTGACTTTGAGAAATATTCCAGTCATTGACAAAATATAAGGTATTTATAACATATACACAGATTTCATTTCTTAATATAATTGTAATTGTACTTTCTGAATTAAATACTATGTGCCTTACATTAACTGACATCTACTGGTTAGACTTAGAGGAGATGCCTTAATAATTGGCTATGAAGATACTTCAGGTACTGGAAATAAGATGGGAAAGGACAGAACAGTTTATTTTTAATTCAATTTACATTCGGATCTCTGTGCCCCTTCTACATCCCCCTTTCCATAGTTCTCCCCAACCATCCCTCCTTCCCTTCTTCTCGGAGAGAGTGGTCCCCTCCCTCAGCTTTCCCCACCTGAGCTCATGAAATCTCTTCAGGGTTGGATATTTCTCCCCCAGAGACCAAGGAAGATATCCAAGTTAGAGAAACAGGTTACACAGAAAAACCATGACATTTTTTTATTGGTTATTTTATTTATTTACATTTCAAATGTTATCCCCATTCCCATTTTCCTTTCAACAAACTTGTTATTCCATCCCCATCCCCCTGCCTTTATAAGGGTGCTCCCCAATCCATCTACAGACCCATGCCTCAGTGTCCTAGCATTCCCCTACCCTGGATCATCTAGCCTCCACAGGACCAAGGGGCTCCCTTCCCAGTGATGTCTGGTAAGGCAATCCTCTGCTATGTATCCAGTTGGAGCCATGGGTGCCCCCATGTGTACTCTTTGTTTGGTGATTTAGTCCCTGGGAACTTTGGGGGTTCTGGTTGGTTGATATTGTTGTACTTCCTATAAGTTTGCAAACCCCTTCAGCTCCTTCAGACAAACAAGAACTTTAAGGATATTCCCCATCCAACTCGTTCAGAAGACCAAGTTGCCCATCTTCTACATATATTCAGGGTGCCTTGGTATATTCTTTTGTTGGTATTTCAGTCTCTGAGAGAACCCAAGGGTTCAGGTTAGTTTTCTCTGTTGAACTTCTTGTGGAGTTCCTATCTCTTCAGGGGTCTTCAATCCTTCCTCAGCACACCTTTAATTCCTGCACTTGGAAGCAGAGGCGACCACATATCTAAGAATTTGAAGTCAATGTTGTCTACAAAGCAAGTTTGAAGATAGCCAAGGCTACATAGAGAGGACCTGTGTTAAACAGAATAAAACAGACACTGGCAATACTCCCCTCCTACACTGTTCAGAAATAAAATGCATATTTTCCTAAAGTTATTTTATTTAAATGATGATAAAGAATAAGTGAATGATATTTTTTGTGAAATTTTTTTCACATATATACTGAAAATCTCTGACAACAGTGTCAGGCTCCTAAGAAAGTCAGCATGCTTATAAATTTTCAATAATGATACTAGATATGCATTATTGATGAGGCTAAACCTAAATTGATGTTAAATATTGATAATGTGATCGTACTAGCAGCTCTAACAGAAGCGACGTTAAGATAAAATCTTCTTTAGTTATATAAATCTTATCACTGAAAAAATTAAGAAAGACAAAGAAACAAAAAATTTATCATCTTTGGTCAATTGATGAAGTATATTCACATATAATTAACTTCTTAGTAATAGACTCAGGGGGAGATTGCACAATCCAAGATACAAATTAGTAATGTGATTTTGTGTCAGTGAAGAATTAATTTATGTGCTATTAGAATAAAATGGAGCAAGTAATTGATACCTTTTTGCCTCAACGTTTAAACACAGCATGTTGTTATCATGAATTGGTAAGAAATAGAGATAGTTGTTTGGAATATTGGCTTTCTTAATATGGGACATTGTTTTCATAATATACAACACAAACATATATAGGGTTGCTTTATAAAATACGATGAGGAATTAAAGCTAAAGTAAAAGTTACAGAAAAAAGCATTGAGACAACTTGTTTGTTATGATCACAAGAGTTTAGATTCTGTACCGATAACTATCATCTGCATGAAAAGAATTCTTATGAGGCTATCTGCATATTAAAAAACAATGTAAGTAGTGAATTGTGCTATTAAATGTCTGAATCCTAATATCCAACATATCTAGAAGTTTTTAAATATTCCCTATGCTGAAATTGATTACATTTAATTGGACAAATTAAACTATAGATAAAACAGAGAATATATAAGCCCATGTGAACTAAGAAAAGTACCACAGTTTCCTGACTCCCTCTCACTACTTTTTGCTTCTCACTATTTCTCTTTCTCAGTGTGTGCCTCTCCTTGTCTCATCATCTCCCTCCCTCCCTCCCTCCTCCTCCTGTTCCTTCTCCTCCTGCTCCTTCTCCTCCTCCTTCCTCTCTCTCTCTCTCTCTAATACACACACACACACACACACACACACACACACACACACACAAACACATACCACCCAATATTCATAATCATGTCAAGTGGGAGTTTAGTTTTGAGCTGATAAGTCTCCTGACTGTGTCCTTTACATCTTTATTTCTAAGGCTATAGATAAGGGGGTTCAGCATGGGGATCATGACTGTATAAAGAGCAGTGGCCACTTTCACAAAGAGCCGTGAGCTGTTTGAGTTGGGGACACAATATAGTAGGAGAATGATCCCATGAAAGATTGTTATGGCAGTCAGGTGTGAAGTGCATGTGGAAAAGGCTTTTCGTAGTCCTCCTTTGGAAGGCATCTTTATAATAGTAACAACTATGAACACATATGAGGCTAAAGTGATCAAGACACTAGAAGATTCACTAACTATAGAAATGACTAAGCATGTTATCTGGCTAAAGGAGGAGTCAGAGCAAGATACAGAGATGACAGCAGAGTACTCACAGCCAAAGTGATTGATGATGCCATATTCACAATAGGAGAGTTGCAAAAGAGTATATATGAGTATCACAGCACATAGTCCACCAATCATGTAAGTCCCAGCTACTAGCAAAGCACAGAACTGAAAAGGCATTACAACTGTGTAGAGTAGGGGATTACAAACAGCCACAAACCTGTCATAGGCCATCACTGCTAACATGAACATTTCTGTAATCACGAATGTACAAATAAAGAAAAATTGAATCATGCATCCTTTGAAAGAAATGGTCCTATCTTCCATGATCAAGATCTGTAAAAGTTTGGGTGTAAATACACTAGAATAACATATATCCAGAAATGAAAGATGGCTAAGGAAAAAGTACATGGGTGTGTGAAGTTTAGGATTGATCTTTATAACCACAAGTATGCCCAGGTTCCCCATCAATGTCACTGAGTAGATGGCCAAGAACAGAAGAAAGAGAGGTATTTGGAGCTGTGGATATTCTGAGAAACCGACCAAGATGAATGTGGTCGCAGAAGTCTGGTTTGTCACTTCAGAGGCCATCACTTTTCATATTATAAAAGAGGAAGAAGAGAAAAGTGAAACTGAATAGAACTTGAGAGAGTGGAGCAGTAGAAACTCATGTGAGGCTCACCATAAATCATGAAGTCAGATGTGAACATATTCCATTTGAGAGTGATCTGTCTTGCTTTGGGTTCTTATGTGGCCAGTCAGTGATTAGCGATTTAGGACAATGTCCTTTGTTCTTCACAATTGTATTTATCTCATCTGCAATTAAAAGGTAGTACTCATCAGTATCATTCTATATGAGTTGTGTTTATATGAATGTGTGAATGATATATCCATTTATTTGATGCTAGAGTACATCATGATAAAATATCATTATAGTCATAAGAAATATAATGCAAGGTTTTGTAAGCACTGAGAAGATTGCAGTGGCCATTAGTTCAAGTTAGAGAATGTCCGCACAAACCAAATACCCAAATATGGTTACAAATGCCAAATCCCTGACACGAAGTGGAAGAATACTGGAAAAGTCTTCAAAATTTCACATTTCTTACATTTATGAAATTTTTTATTCATTGTGCTCATATATTGAAAGAAGACATTGATAGCTATTTGTTGGCAATTAGAAACAAAAATAAACACTTTAGCATTAAAAATGTAAGAATATATTTTAATAAAAATACATAATATTTAATTTAAAATAAGTGTAAATGCTTTAGTCATGTGTGCAACTGAAGAACATGAGGCAAAATGATTCATATGTAAAGTTAAATAATGAGATTGTTTCATATATTCCTCAAAGATATTAAATAATAATTGCAAGGGCTTATGTCGTGCATGTAGAGGACTGGCACATCTTTTTATCTTTCCCTAACAACAAATAACTTACCTTAATCCTAGTCACTATTATATTCTATATATACGCAATGTATACGATCATACTGCCAGTGGTATTGGGATTTATGGGACTTATGTGAATTTCGGTCAGTCATATGTGTTGAGAAAATCTTATCTATGAACTTATATTACTTCTACTGTCTTGAAACTATACAATTTGAGGTTTCTCACAATAATCTGCTACCACTATAGATAATTTTGATAAAACCATTATATACATAAATGATCTTCAATAGCCATTGGAGAAAGAACACCCAGAATATTTACAACATATGTTAATTAAATGATTTAAGTAAATTTTCTGATCTCAAAACAGGACAAAGCATATTGAAAATAAATGGATTCCAAATGATTTACATTTTTTGTATTCTCTCTTCATTAACAAATTTTCCACTATTTTCTCTGTAGTTAAATTTCTCATAACTAAAGAACCTTTTTTAATGTTTTGACTATAGAATCCTAACCATTGACTACATTTAAATTTACATTAAATACTTCATAGAATATTGAATTTCTTACTATTATTATAGACATTGATTCATAATAAGTTTTTAACGAGTCTCATGTTTTGAGTGTCATTGAATAATTATAATTCTAATGTATTTCCACTTATATTTACAAATATTTCAAGCCTCAATGCCCAATATTCCATTTAATTAAAGAAATAGCTTTACACTTGTTCTTGTTTCTGTCTTTTCCTTACTTTACCACCTGATCTCTATTTTTTTTTTTTGCTTTTTTTACTTGTTTTCTCACACAAGATAATTTGTTTCTCAGAATACTTAAACAACTTTCTTCATCAGCTCTGCATCTTGAATTAGTGTAGGAGCATTATGAGGCTAAATACAGGTAGCCCTGCATTCAGGATTGAGATGCAGAAAATTCATGAATTTGAGGCAATTACATACAAATACTAAGAATATCTTGATACAAGAAGAAAAACATAGTTAATTTTATTATTTGGTACAGATAAATAAACTTCCATTGTTTATATATATATACTACATTTTATTGTTGAGGAGCACATAGGTATATCTCTTTTCTAAGGAAATATTAAAATAGCTCAAGTATAATTAGAGCATTATAAATTGTGCCCAGAGTTCAAAACAAATAGTACATTTTAAAAAACAATTTAATATATAGGAACAACCAGAAAACCTTTAGCTGTTCATGCTCTAAGTGAATATGTCAATCATGTCATTTTCTAGTTCTGAGAATAATATAAAGTACAATAAAAATTATAAAAATTTAATTAAGATTCCTAAAAAAAATCATTGTTAAAATTATATTATGGTGGTAAGGTTCTGTATAGTAACTAAGATGTCCTTTGAAGTTGATAAAGAAGATAACAAAGAACCTTGGTAGATTGTTACAGGGAATAAATCATGCTGATTTTATAGCATTTAAAAATGAAACGTAAGAGACATGTAGAGCTATATCTTGTCTCGTTTTAGAACAAGGATTAAGAGTCACTTTTGTATCTATATGTGCATTGATGCTTCCCCTAATGCCAGTGTTAAAGCAACAGATTTTAATATTTTCCAATAACACTCTAGAGCTTAATGATTATCCTGTTTACTGATGTGGCTATAGGAAAGTACTCCACATCAATGATCACCAAATCAAAGAGATAAGACTATGTGCCTCTGTGCTCTTCTTTCTTTGTCAGTACCAACTTCATGTCATTTTGATTAAGGGTTCTTTACTCTCTTCTTATCAAATAATCCATGTTTTTTTAATTGTAAGGACACTAATTTCCCCAAGCTTCATATGATTTTATAAAATTCACAAATTAATACTGCTTTGCACACACTACAATATATTATTTAAGAAGCACAAAATTCAAACTATCATGATCATTTTTATCAGTATGCTTTAAAAACAGAACAGAAAAAAAAACAAGGTCCCTTTATATAGCTTTAAACTATATGTTAGTTTAAAACTTACAAAATTCTACCTGCCTGTGCTTCCCAAGTGCTTAGATAAAAGGCATGAACAAATAAAGTAAAAATAGTTCATGATTTTGAAAAATTACATGGAGGAGTTCAAGAGAGTGCTTGGAAAAAGTAAAGAAAAATAAAGTAAAATAAATGCAATCATTGAGTGACGTTTCAAAATGCCCACGGTGACTTTTAGAGGTATTTTAATTTTATATCCTCTGGGGAAAATAATGTTTGATGGTTTATATTCTGTTTTTTAGACAAGTCTTATACACAGCTCTTCTAAGAAATCTGCTTTGTCCATATTAATCTCACCATTTTTATTACTGCTCCATTTTTCTTTGCAACTATTATATTGTTTTATATAACCTGTTTTATATGTTGTGTTATTTTTAGTGGAAATATCTTGTGTTCTTTATACTCACTAAACTCATGAGGATGAGGGAATTATTTGATTACTTTTCAGCAGAGTAACATAGTATTAACAAAACAATTTTAAAATCATTAGAGTGGAAAGGAACAAAAAACTTCAAATTTAACACTCAAATATGTATCACTAAATAAAGGAGGAGTTTATCATTCTTTTTCAGCTCACATGAGATTATCCTTCCTTCTAGTATGTGTAGATCCTGTGTACATCTACAGACTGAAAACATAGAGAACTCACCAAAATAGTGGCATTCCTGGTATCCAATTTTTGATAATGTTGTTAATATAATCAATAAACCACATGTACTGTTTACCTCAAAATTTTTCTTTGCTTTTGAGTGCTTTATAATCTTTCCAACTACAGTATCAACAAACGAAATAGAATTCAACAGAGTACACAAATACTAATATTTAATGACTGGGACCTCTTTGTAAAGAACAAAGAAGAGTCATGCAGAAGGCTGAAACCTGGAAATTTATTTCGTGATATTATTCATCGTTTAATCTGTAAGTGCTTGACACTAGAGACATAAACCCTGAGGAATCCAAACTGCTTGTTTTCACAAAGCATGCAGAAATAATTAAAGGAAATCTCCACTGAAAATAAAATTTCATCTCAATAATTTTTATTAGGCTCTCTCATGACATGATAAATTCTAACCCTATATAGATAATATATTTTAAAGTCAAGGAAAGAATAATAAATATATAATATTTATTCTAATATATTAACATAATGAAATTTTATATGGTTTTGCATTTCATGATCACTGATACATGACTGAGAAGTAGACATGATATATGTAAAAGCATGAAACTTTCCTGCCAAAGATATATTGATTAGGAATTTTATACTAAGTATGTATTCAACTAGCACTTCATTGGTTTAGTAAGCATTGTCATCATTCTATATATCCATTTATGCTTATCAGAACAAGAAATGAAGTATAATGATTATATTTTAAGTATTCATGTTGTTTACCTTTCATGGAAACCTGCTGATAAAGGGGTTAGGAGCTTCTGTTCATTAGTCGGGTACGCATATCTGCATCTCACTCTTTCAGCTGATTGTTGGATCTTTTGGAGGGCAGTCATGATAGGTTCATTTTTGTCAATGCCCTATAGCCTCACTGATGTTGTCATATCTTGAGGCCTCCCTTTGATTTGGATCCCTCTTTGGGCCTGTTACTGTGCCTTCTTTTCCACCGGACCCCTGAGATCTCTCAGACACTGGTTTACCAATCAGGCAGTATATACCAGCTGAGATGAGGCCCCCAACATTTATACCACACAGGACTCCTCGGTCTTAGTTCAGTTAGGGAAGATCCACCTTACCCTCAAGAAATTGGAGGCCCCAGGAAGTATAAAGGTCTGGTGGGGTGGGTAGAGTATGGACCTCCGTTCAGAGACATGGGTCGGGAGGTGGTATGGGATGTGGAACTGTCCAGGGGGGGACGTTTGTGGAATGGTAGGGAATAAAATCTGGAGTGTAAAGATAAATAAAAAAAGAAAATTTAAAAAAAGAAAAAAAAACAAAAAACAAAAAAATTTGAGAGACAGGCTCCAGTCAGGAAAACAGACCAACACCAAATGCTTCATTTCTTTCTCCCCTGATCCAAATCCAATAATTCAGGCTCAGCACTAACTCGGTAGCAGAGTATTTATTGTAGCAGGATCGTCTCACATTATCTCTAGCAGATCTCACAGAGTTTTCCCTCCTAATGTTCCTACCCTGGTGCTTTGTTCTACCCCCAAACTCCCTCAGTCACTCCCTGCTAACATATAGGCCAATCCACATAGGGAAGAGGAGAATATTCTTAAGCCCACTAGGACAGGAAAGACATGATGAGAAGAAGAGCATTAGCACAGGAACTAACACCAAAAGTCAATATGGGACATTCCACTACCTGAGGACCCAGCTGTACCTCTCTTGGGCGTATACCCAAAAGATGCTCCAACATACAAAAAAGACACATGCTCCACTATGTTCATAGCAGCCTTATTTATAGTAGCCAGAAGCTGGAAAGAACCCAGATGCTCTTCAATAGAGGAATGGATTCAAAAGGGTGGTACATCTACACAATGGAGTACTATTCAGCTATCAAAAACAATGACTTCATGAAATTCATAGGCAAATGGAATGAACTAGAAAATATCATCCTGAGTGAGGTAACTCAATCACAGAAAAACACACTTGGTATGTACTCATTGATAAGTGGATATTAGCCAAAAAGCTCGAATTACCCAAGATACAATCCACAGACCACAGGAAGCTCAAGAAGAATGACCAAAATGCTGATGTTCCCACTCCTTCTTAAAAAGTGAAAAATATAAACATAGGAAGGGATATGTAAGCAAAGTTTAGAGGAGTGACTCAAGGAATGGTTCTTCACAGCCTGCCTAACATGAGGCCCATATATATACAGCCATAAAACCTAGATAAGATTGATGAAGCTAAAAAATTCAGGCTGAAGAGCAATCAGAAAACAAAAGGAGATCAAAGGGATACGGATTGGAAAGAAAGAAGTTAAAATATCACTATTTGCAGGTGATATGATAATATATTTAAGTGATCCCAAAAGTTCCACCAGAGAACTACTAAAGCTGATAAACAACTACAGCAAAGTGGCTGGGTATAAAATTAACTCAAATAAATCAGTAGCCTTCCTCTACACAAAAGAGAAACAAGCCGAGAAAGAAATTAGGGAAATGACACCCTTCATAATAGTCCCAAATAATAAAAAATACCTCTGTGTGATTTTAACCAAGTAAGTGAAAGATCTGTATGATAAGAACTTTAAGATTCTGAAAAAAGAAATTTAAGAAGATCTCAGAAGATGGAAAATTTTCCCATGCTCATGGACTGGCAGGATTAATATAGTAAAAATGGCCATTTTACCAAAAGCAATCTACAGATTCAATGCAATCCCATCAAAATTCCAAGCCAATTCAGAGAGTTAGACAGACAATTTTCAAATTCATCTGGAATAACAAAAAAAAAACAAAAAAACAGGATAACTAAAACTATTCTCAACAATAAAAGGACGTCCTGGGGAATCAGTATCCCTGATCTCAAGCAGTATGATAGAGAAATAGTGATTAAAAACTGTATGGTATTGGTACAGAGACAGGCAGATAGACCAGTGGAATAGAATTGAAGACCCAAAAATGAACTCACATACTTATGGTCACTTGATTTTTGACAAAGGAGTCAAAACCATCCAATGGAAAAAAGATAGTATTTTCAGCAAATGGTGCTGGTTCAACTGGAGGTCAGCGTGTAGAAAAAATGCAGATCAATCCATGATTATCACCCTGTACAAAACTTACATCCATGTGGATCAAAGAACTCCACATCAAATCAGATATACTCAAACTAATAGAAAAACGGTGGGGAAGAATCTCGAACGCATGAGCACTGGAGAAAATTTCCTGAACAAAACACCAATGGCTTATGCTCTAAGATCAAGAATCATCAAATGGGATCTCATAAAACTGCAAAGCATCTATAAGGCAAAGGACACTGTTGTTAGGACAAAACAGCAACCAACAGATTGGGAAAAGATCTTTACCCATCCTACAACAGATATAGGGCTTATACCCAAAATATACAAAGAACTCATGACATTAGACTGCAGAGAGACAAGTACCCCTGTTAAAAAATGGGGTTCTTAGCTAAAAAAGAGTTCACAGCTGAGGAATGCTGAATGGCTGAAAAACACCTAAAGAAATGTTCAACATCTTTAGTCATAGAGGAATTGCAAATCAAAACAACCCTGAGATTTCACCTCACAACAGTCAGAATGGCTAAGATCAAAAACTCTGATGACAGCAGATGCTGGTGAAGATGTGGAGAAAGAGGAGCACCCCTCCATTGTTGGTGGGATTGCAGACTGTTACATCCATTCTGGCAATCAGTCTGGAGGTTCCTCAGAAAATTGGACATTGTGTTACCAAAGGAGCCAGCTATACATCTCTTGGGCATATACCCAAAAGATGCTGCAACATACAACAAAGACACATGCTCCACTATGTTCATAGCAGCCTTATTTATAATAGCCAGAAGCTGGAAAGAACCCAGATGCCCTTCAACAGAGGAATGGATGCAGAAAATGTGGTACATCTACACTATAGAATACTACTAAGTTATCAAAAACAATAACTTTACGAAATTCATAGGCAAATGGATGGAACTTGAAAATATCATATTTAGTGAGATAATCCAATCACAGAAAAACACACATGGTATGCACTCACTGATAAGTGGATATTAGCACAAATGCTCAAATTACCCTAGATGCACAGAACACATGAAACCTAAGAAGGATGACCAAAATGCAGATGCTTCACTCCTTCTTTAAAGGAGAAAAAGAATACCCTTGGGAATGAATAGGGAGGCAAAATTTAGAACAGAGGCTGAAGGGATGCCCATTCAGAGCCTGCCCCACATATGGTCCATACATATACAGCCACCAAACTTGATAAGATAGATGAAGCAAAGAAGTGCAGGCTGACAGGAACCGGATGTAGATCTCTCCTGAGAGACACAGCCAGAATATAGCAAATACATAGGCAAATGACAGCAGCAAACCACTGAACTGAGAATGGGACCAAGTTGAAGGAATCAGAGAAAGAACTGAAAGAGCTTGAAGGGGCTTGAGACCCCATATGAACAACAATGCCAACCAACTAGAGGTTCCAGAGACTAAGCCACTACCCAGAGTATACATGGACTGACCCATGGCTCCAACCTCATAGGTAGCAATGAATAGCCTAGTAAGAGCACCAGTGGAAGGGGAAGCCCTTGGTCCTGCCAAGACTGAATCCCCAGTGAATGTGATTGTTGAGGAAAGGGCGGTAAGGCGGGAGGATGAGGATGGGAACACCCATATTGAAGGGGAGGGGGAGGGGTCAGGGGGATGTTTGCCTGGAAACCTGAAAAGGTAATGACAATTGAAATGTAAATAAGAAATACCCAATTTAATAAAGATGGAGAAAAAAAGGATGTAAAACTTCTGCAGTTCACCAAATATTAAAAAATAAAATAAAATGCAGGCTGAAATGGACTGGATATAGATATCTCCTGAGAGACGCATCCAAATCATATCCAATACAGAATTTGATACTAGCAGCAAACCAGTGAACTGAGAACAGGACTCCCTTGGGGGTAATTAGAGAAAGTATTGAAAGAGTTGAAGGAAATTGCAATCCCATAAAAACAACATGCCAACCAACCAGAGCTTCCAGGGACAAAATCACTACAGAAAGAGTATACATGGACTGACCCAGGGCTCCAATTGCTTATGTGGCAGAGAATAGTCTTGTTGGGGCACCAATGGAAGGAAAAGCCCTTGGTCTTGCCACGGTTGGACCCTCACTGCAGGGGAATATGGGGGATGTATAGGGGGAATATCTGTATGGGGAGGGGGAGGGGAGGGAATGGGGGCTATGGACAGGTAACTGATAAGGGGAAAAGTCTTTGAAATGTAAGTAAATAAAAATATAGTAAAAAAATTAAAAAAAGATACTTCAGATACTGGAAATCAGATTGGAAATGATGGGACAGTTTATTTTTAATTCACTTTACATTCAGATCTCTGTGCCCCCTCTAGATCTCCCTTTCCATCCCTCCTTCTCTTCTTCTCAGAGAGAGTGGTTCCCACCCTCGGTTTACCCCACCTGAGCTCATGAAATCTCTTCGGGGCTGGATATTTCTCCTTCAGAGACCAGGAAAGATATCCAAGTTAGAGGAACAGGTTACACAGACAAACCATGACCTTTTTTTATTGGTTATTTTATTTATTTACATTTCAAATGTTATCCACATTCCCATTTCCCTTTCAACAAACTTGCTATTCCATCCCTCATCTCCCTGCCTCTTAAGGGTGAATCTCCCATCTGTCTACCCACCCCTGCCTCAGTGCCCTAGTATTCCCCTACCCAGGGTCATCTAGCCTCCACAAAACCAAGGGGATCCCCTCCCAGTGATGTCTGATAAGGCAACTCTCTTTAGCTATATATTGAGTTGGATCCATAGGTGCCCCCATGTGAACTCTTTGGTTGGTGATTTAGTCCCTGGGAGCTTTGGGAGGTCTGATTGGTTGATATTTTTGTTCTTCCTATAAGGTTGCAAATCCCTTCACCTCCTACAGACAAACAAGAACTTTAGGGATAGTCCCCACTCCAGTTGATCACAAGACCAAATTGTACATCTTCTACATATATTCAGGGTGCCTTGGTATGTTCTTTTGTTGGTGTTTCAGTCTCTGAGAGCACCCAAGGGTTCAGGTTAGTTGTCTCTGTTGAACTTCTTGTGGAGTTTCTATCTCTTTAGGGGTCTTCAATCCTTACTCAGCACACCTTTAATTCCTGCACTTGGAAGCAGAGGCAACACATATCTAAGAGTTCAAAGTCAATGTTGTCTACAAAGCAAGTTTGAGGATAGACAAGGCTACCTAGGATCTGTGTTAAACAGAACAAAACAGACACTGGCAATACTCCCTATCATTCTGCTCAGAAATAAAATGTATATGTTCCTAAAGTTCTTTTATTTTAATGATGATAGAGAGTAAATAAATGATATTTTTGTGAATTTTTTTCACACATACACTACAAATTTCTAACAACAGTGCCAGCTTCGTAAGAAGGTCAGCACGCCTATAAATTTTCAGAAATGATACTAGATATGTATTATTGATGAGGCTAAAAACTAAATTAATGTTAAATCTTGATAATGTGATTGTAGTAGCTATTCTAACAGAAGACACGTTAAGATAAAATCTACTTTAGTGATACAAATCTTATCACTGAAACAATTAGGAAAGACAAAGAAACAAATAATATATCATCTTTGGTCCATCGATGAAGTAGATTCACATATAATTAACCTTTTAGTAATAGACTCAGGGACAGAATGCACAATCCAAGATACGAATTAGTAATATGATTTTGTGTCATGGAAGCATTAATTTATGTGCTAATAGAATAAAGTGGAGCAAGTATTGATATCTTTTTGCCTCAATGTTTAAACGTAGAATGTTGTTATCATGAATTGGTAAGAAATAGAGATAGTTGTTTGGAATTATTGGCTTTCTTAATATGAGACATTGTTTCATATTATAAAACACAAACACATATTGGATTGCTTTATAATATAAAATAAAGAATTAAAGCAAAATTAATAGTTATAGAACAAAGCATTGAGACAACTCGTGAGTTATGACCACAAGAGTTTAGATTCTTTACCAATAACTATCCTCTGCATGAAAATAATTCTTATAAGGCTAACTACATATTAAAAAGTAATGTAAGTAATGAATTGTGCTTTTAAAAATCTGAATCCTAATACCCACCATATCTAGACATTTTTAAATATTCCCTATGCTGAAACTGGTTACATTTATTTGGTCAAATTACATTATACATAAAATAAATAACATATAATCCCTTGTGAACTAAGAAAAGTTACACATTCTTCTCACCCTCTCTCACCTCTCTTTGCTTCTCACTATGTCTCTGTCTCAGTGTGTGCCTCTCCTTCTCTCTCTCTCTCTCTCTCTCTCTCTCTCTCTCTCTCTCTCTCTCTCTCTCTCTCTCTCATACACATGAATATGCACACACACAGATAAAAACACACACTGAACTGTACTCATAACCATGTCGAGTGGGAGTTTAGTTTTGAGCTGATGAGTCTCCTGACGGTATCCTTCACATCCTTATTTCTGAAGCTATAGATAAGGGGGTTCAGCATGGGGATCATGACTGTATAAAGAACAGTGGCCACTTTGACAAAGAGCTGTGAGCTGTTTGAGTTGGGGACACAATATAGGAGGAGGAGGATACCATGAAAGATTGTTATAGCAGTCAGGTGGGAAGTACATGTGGAAAAGGCTTTCTGTAGTCCTCCTTTGGAAGGCATCTTTATAATAGTGACAACTATGAACACATATGAGGCTAGCGTGACCAAGACACTAGAAGATTCACTAAATATAGAAATGACTAAGCATGTTATCTGGCTAAAGGAGGAGTCAGAGCAAGATACAGAGATGACAGCAGAGTACTCACAGCCAAAGTGATTGATGATGCCATATTCACAATAGGAGAGTTGCAAAAGAGTATATATGAGTATCACAGCACATAGTCCACCAATCATGTAAGTCCCAGCTACTAGCAAAGCACAGAACTGAAAAGGCATTACAACTGTGTAGAGTGGGGGATTACAAACAGCCACAAACCTGTCATAGGCCATCACTGCTAACATGAACATTTCTGTAATCACGAATGTACAAATAAAAAAAATTGAATCATGCATCCTTTGAAAGAAATGGTCCTATCTTCCATGATCAAGATCTGTAAAAAGTTTGGGTGTAAATACACTAGAATAACATATATCCAGAAATGAAAGATGGCTAAGGAAAAAAGTACATGGGTGTGTGAAGTTTAGGATCCTTATAACCACAAGTATGCCAGGTTCCCCATCAAAAAGTCACTGAGTAGATGGCCAAGAACAGAAGAAAGAGAGGTATTTGGAGCTGTGGATATTCTGAGAACCCGACAAAGATGAATGTGGTCACAGAAGTCTGGTTTGTCACTTCAGAGACCATCACTTTTCATATTATAAAAGAGGAAGAAGAGAAAAGTGAAACTGAATAGAACTTGAGAGGGTGGAGCAGTAGAAACTCATGAGAGGCTCACCATAAATCATGAAGTCAGATGTGAACATATTCCATTTGTGAGTGATCTGCCTTGTTTTAGGTTCTTATGGCCTGTCAGTGATTAGTGATTTAGGACAATGTCCTTTGTTGGTCACAATTGTATTCATCTCATCTGTAATTAAAAAGTAGTACTCATCAGTATCATTCTATATGAGTTGTGTTTATATGACTGTATAAATGATATATCCATTTATTTGATGCTAGAGTACATCATGATAAAATATCATTATAGTCATAAGAAATATAATGCAAGATTTTGCAAGCACAGAGATGATTGCAGTGGCCATTAGTTCAAGTTAGAGCATGTCAGCACAAACTAAATATCCAACATATGGTTAGAAATGCTAAATCCCTGACATGAAGTGGAAGAATACTGGAAAAGTCTTCCAATTTTCACATTTCTTACCTTTATCAAATTTTTTATTCATTGTGTTCATATATTGAAAGAGGACATTGATAGCTATTTGTTGGCAATTAGAAACAAAAATAAACACTTTACCATTAAAAAGGTAAGAATCTATTATTTTGCCTTTCAAAACACTATTTTTTTTAATTTGCATCATATTGTTTTTTCTTCTCCATCTTTATTAAATTGGGTATTTCTTATTTACATTTCAATTGTCATTCCCTTTCCAGGTTTCCATGACACCATCCCCCTAACCTCTCCCCCTCCACTTCTATATGGGTGTTCCCCCCTAATTCTACCCCCGTTGCCGCCCTCCTCCCAAGAATCCCGTTCATTAGGGGTCCAGCCTTGGCAGGACTAAGGGCTCCCCCTTTGACCGGTGCCCTTACTAGGCTATTCATTGCTACCTATGCATTTGGTGCCTAGGGTCAGTCCATGTATAGTCTTTGGGTAGTGGTTTGTCCCTGGAAGCTCTGGTTGGTTGGCATTGTTGTTCATATGGGGTCTCAAGCCCCTTCAGCTCTTTCAGTCCATTCTCTGATTCCTTCAACGGGGGTCCCATTCTCAGTTCAGTGGTTTGCTTCTGGCATTCGCATATGTATTTGCTGTTTTCTGACTTTGTCTCTCAGGAAAGATCTACATCCGGTTCCTGTCAGCCTGCACTTCTTTGCTTCGCCCATTTTATCTAGTTTAGTGGCTGTGTGTGTATGGGCCACATATGGGGCAAGCTCTGAATGAGCGTTCCTTCAGTCTTCGTTCTAAACTTTGCCTCCGTATCCCCTCCCAAGAGTATTCTTGTTCCCCTTTTAAAGAAGGATTGTAGCATCCGTATTTTGGTCATCCTTTTAAGTTCATATGTTCTGTGCATTTAGGGTCATTCGAGAATCTATTTTTAATAAAAATACATAATACTTAATTTGAAATAATTGAAAATGCTTTAGTCATGTGACCAACTGAAGGGTGTGAGGCGAAATGATTCATATGTAAAGTTAAATAATGTGACTGTTTCATATATTCCTCAAAGATATTAAATAATAATTGCAAGTACTTATGTAGAGGACTGGCACATCTTTTTATCTTGTCCCTAACAACAAATAATTTACCTTAATCCTAGTCACTGTTATATTCTAGTAGAGACCATTATCCACACAAGCATACTGCCAATGGCATTGGGGTTTATGGGACTTATATGAATTTCAGTCAGTCATATGTGTTGATGAGAAAATCTTATCTATGTACTTAGATTACATCTACTGTCTTGAAACTATACAATTTGAAAAGTCTCTCACAATAATCTGCTCCTACTATAGATAATTTTGATAAAACCATTATATACATAAATGGTCTTCAATAGCAATTGGAGAAAGACCACCCCGAATAATTACAAAATATGATAATGAAATGGCTTAAGTAAATTTTCTGATCTCAAAACAGTAGAAAGCATATTTAAAATAAAGGGATTCCTAATGATTTACGTTTCTTGTATTATCTCTTCATTAGCAAATTTTCCACTATTTTCTCTATAGTTAAATTCCTCGTACCTAAAGAACCTTTTTTTTAAAAATTTTTTTGACTATAGAAACCAAAACATTCACTACATTTAATTTTACATTAAATATTCCATAGAATATTGAACTTACTATTATTATTATGGATTTTGATTTACAATATCTGTTTTTTACCAGTCTTATGTTTTATTTTGAATGTCATTGAATAATTATAATTCTAGTATATTTACAAATATTTCAAGCCACAATACCCAATATTCCATTTAATTAAAGAAATAGCTTTACATTGTTCTTGTTTCTCTCTTTGCTCTCTCCTTCACAGCTTGATCTCTCCTCTATTTTTTTTTGCTTTTCTTAACTTGTTTTCTCACTCTAGATAATTTGTTTCTCAGAATACATAAAAAAATTTTCTTCATCAGCTCTGCATCTTGAATTAGTATAGAATTATGATGCTAGACCTGTATTCAGTATTGAGATGCAGAAAGTTCATGAATGTGAGGCAATTATATACAAATACTGAGAATAACTTGATAGAAGAAGAAAAGCATAATTAATTTTATTATTTGGTACAGATAAATAAACTTTCATTGTTTATATATGCTACATTTTATTATTAAAGAGCACATAGGTATATCGATTTTCTAAGGAAATATTAAAATAGCTCAAGTATGATTAAAGCATTATAAATAGTGCCCAGAGTCCAAAACAAATAGTATATATTATAAAACTTTTTAAAAATATAGGAACAGTCAGGAAAGCTTTAGCTGTTCATGCTCTAAGTGAATATGTCAATCATGTCAATTTCTAGTGCTGAGGATAATATAAAGTACAATAAAAACAAGAAAAATGTAATTAAGATTTCTAAAGTAATCATTGCTGAAATTATATTATGATGGTAATGCTCTGTATAGTAAGTGAGATGTTCTTTGAATTTGATTAAAGATGATAATAAAGAACCTTGGTAGATTCTTACAGGGAATAAATCATGCTGATTTTATAGCATTTAAAAATGAAACATGAGAGACATGTAGAGCTATATCCTGTCTTGTTGTAGAACAGTGATTAAGAGTCACTTTTGTATCTATATGTGCATTGTTGCTTCCCTTAATGCCAGTGTTAAAGCAACATATTTTAATGCTTTCCACTAACACTCTAGAGCTTATTGATTATCCTGTTTATTGACGCGGCTGTAAGAAAGTACTCCACATCAATGATCACCAAATCGAAGATATAAAACTATGTGCCTCTGTTCTCTTCTTTCTCTGTCATTACCAACTTCATGTCATTTTTATTAAGGGTTCTTCACTCTCTTCTTATCGAATAATCTGTATTTTGTTTAATTGTAAAGACACTAATTTCCCCAAGCTTCACATGATTTTATAAAATTAACAAATTAATACTGCTTTGCAAGCAGTACAATCAATTATATAAGAAGCACAAAAAGCAAATTATTGTGTTCCTTTTTATCAGTATGGTTCAAAAACAAAAACAGGGTCCTTTTAAATAGATATAGATAGCCTGGAATTCACTAGACTATGTTAGCTTTAAGCTTACAAAACTATACCTGCCTGTGCTCCCCAAGTGCTTAGATAAAAGGCATGAACAAATAATATAAAAAGAGTTCATGATTTTGAAAAATCACATGGAGGAGTTCAAGAGAGTCCTTGGAAAAAGTAAAGAAAAATAAAATAAAAAATGCAATCATTAAATAACATTTCAAAATGCCCACGGTGACTTTTAGAGGTATTTTAACTTTATATCCTCTGGGGAAAATAATGTTTAATGGTTTATATTCTGTTTTTCTGATAAGCCTTATACACAGCTCCTCTAAAAAGCTGCTCTGTCTGGATTAATCCCACCATTTTTATTACTGCTCCATTTTTCTTTGCAACTATTATATTCAGTTTTATATAACCTGTTTTATATGTTGTGTTATTCTTAGTGGACATATTTTGTGTTCTTTATACTCTGCAACTGACTTCACTAAACTCATGAGGATGAGGGAACTATTTGATTAATTTTTTGCAAAATAACATAGTATTAACAAAAGAGTTTTAAAATCATTACAGTGGAAAGGAACAATAAACTTAAAATTTAACACTCAAATATGTATCACTAAATAAAGTAGGAATATATCATTCTTTTTCAGCTCACATCAGTTTACCCTTCCCTCTAATATGATTAGATCCTGTGTACATCCACAGACTGGAAACATAGACAACTCACCAAAATAGAGTCTTTCCTGGTATCCAATTTTTGATAATATTGTTAATCTAGTCAATGAACCACATGTACTGTTTACCTCAAAATTAAAGTGCTTTTATAATCTTTCCAACTACAGTAACAACAAGTGAAATAGAATTCAACAGAGCATGCAAATACTAATATTTTAGCTACTGGGACCTATTTGTAAAGTACAAAGAGGAGTCATGCAGAAGACTGAAACTGGGAAATTTATTTTGTGATATTGTTCATCATTTAATCTGTAAGTGCTTGACACTTGGGACATAAACCCCGAGGAATCCAAACTGCTTGTTGTCAAAAAGCATGCAGAAATAATGAAAGGAAATCTACACTCCGTTACTGAAAATATAATTTCCTCTCAATAATTTTTATTAGGCTCTCTCATGACATGATAAATGCTAACCCCATATAGACAACATATTATAAGTCAAGGAAACAATAGTAAATATATAATATTTATTCTAATATATTAACACAATTAAATTTTATGCGGTTTTGCATCTCGTGGTAACTGGTACACGATTGAGAAGTAGACATGATGTATATAAAAACATGAAACATTTCTCCCAAAGATATATTGATTAGGAATTTTATACTAAGTATGTATTCAACTAGAGTTTCATTGGTTTAGTAAGCATTGTCATCATCCATATATCCATTTATGCTTATCAGAACAAGAAATGAAGTACAATGATTACATTTTAAGTATTCATGTTGTTTACCTTTCATGGAAACCTGCTGATAAAGGGGTTAGGAGCTTTTGTTCATTAGTTGGGTACAATATCTGCATCTCACTCTCTCAGCTGATTGTTGGATCTTTTGGAGGGCAGTCCTGATAGGTTCATTTTTGTCAATGCCCTATAGCCTCAGTGATGTTCTCATATCTTCGGGCCTCCCTTTGATTTGGATCCCTCTTTGGGCCTGTTACTGTACCTGATTTTCCTCTGGCCCCCTGAGATCTCTCAGACATTGACTCAACAACTAGGCAGCATATTCCAGCCGAGATGAGGCCCCCAAAACATATAACACAGAGGACTTCTGGGTCTGAGTTTCATCAGAGAAGATCCACCTAACCCTCAAGAGACTGGAGGCCCAAGGAAATATAAAGGTCTGGTGGGGTGGGCAGAGTATGGACCTTTTTGTGGCGACATTGGCAGGAAGGTGGTATGCGATGTGGAACTGGGGAGGGTGGTATGCGATGAGGGGGGGGTTGTTGTGGAATGGCAGGGGAATAAAATCTGGAGTGTAAAGATAAATAAAAAAAGAAAAATTTAAAAAAAGAAAAAAAAATGAGAGACAGGCTCCAGTCAGGAAAACAGACCAACACCAAATGCTTCATTTCTTTCTCCACTGCTCCAAATCCAATAGTGCAAGATCAGCACTAACTCGGTAGCAGAATATTTATTGTAGCAGCCTCCTCTCACATTTTCTCTAGCAGATCCCACAGAGCTTTCCCTCCTAATGTTCCTCCCCTGCTGCTTTGTTCTAGCCCCACACTCCCTCAGTCACTCCCTGCTAACATATAGGCCAATCCACATAGGGAAGAGAAGAATGTTCTTAAACTCACTAGGACAGGAAAGACGTTGATGCGAAGAAGACCATTAGCACAAGAACTAACATCAAAAGTTGGTATTGGACATTCTACTACCTGAGGACCCAGCTATACCTCTCTTGGGCATATACCCAAAAGATGCTCCAACATACAAAAAAGACACATGCTCCACTATGTTCATAGCAGCCTTATTTATAATAGCCAGAAGCTGGAAAGAACCCAGGTGCCCTTCAACAGAGGAATGGATTAAAAAAATATGGTACATCTACACAATGAAGTACTATTCAGCAATCAAAACCTGTGACTTCATGAAATTCATAGGCAAATGGAATGAACTAGAAAATATCATCCTGAGTGAGGTAATTCAATCATAGAAGAAGACACTTAGTATGCACTCACTGATAAGTGGATATTAGCCCAAAAGCTCGAATTACCCAAGATGCAATCCACAGACCACTGGAAGCTCAAGAAGAAGGATGACCAAAATCGGGACTCTCCCACTCCTTCTTAAAAGGTGAAAAAAGAATGTCTGTATGAAGGGATATGTAAGCAAAGTTTAGAGTGGCGACTCAAGGAATGGTCATTCACAGCCTGTCACACATGTGGCCCATATATATATGGCCACCAAGACTCGATAAGATTCATGAAGCTAAAAGATGCATGGTGAAAGGAACCAGATACAGATCTTTCCTGAGAGACACATCCAGAGCATGTCCAATACAGAGGTCAATGCTAGCAGCAAACCACTGAGAACAGGATCCCCTTAGGGGAAATTAGAGGAAGAATTGAAAGAGTTGAAAGAGATTGCAACCCCATAAAAACAGAGCCGGATGTAGATCGCTCCTGAGAGACACAGCCAGAATACAGCAAATACAGAGGCGAATGCCAGCAGCAAACCACTGAACTGAGAATAGGACCCCCGTTGAAGGAATCAGAGAAAGAACTGGAAGAGCTTGAAGGGGCTCGAGACCCCATATGTACAACAATACCAAGCAACCAGAGCTTCCAGGGACTAAGCCACTACCTAAAGACTATACATGGACTGACCCTGGACTCTGACCTCATAGGTAGCAATGAATATCCTAGTAAGAGTACCAGTGGAAGAGGAAGCCCTGGGTCCTGCTAAGACTGAACCCCCAGTGAACTAGACTGTTGAGGGGAGGGCGGCAATGGGGGAAGGGTTGGGAGGGGAACACCCATAAGGAAGGGGAGGGGGGAGGGGGATGTTTGCCCGGAAACCAGGAAAGGGAATAACAGACGAAATGTATATAAGAAATACTCAAGTAATTAAAAAAAAAAAAAAAAAAAAAAAGCAAAAAAAAAAAACAAAAACAAAACAAACAAACAAAAAAAAAAACACACAACAGTGCCAACCAACCAGAGCTTCCAGGGACTAAACCACTACTGAAAGACTATACATGGACTGACCCAGGTCTCCAACTGCATATGTAACAGAGAAAAGCCTTGTTGGGGCACCAGTAGAAGGGGAAGCCCTTGATCCTGTCAAGGTTGAACCCCCAGTGCAGAGGAATATGGGGGGGGCAGTAAGGGTGATGTATAGGGGATATACCCATATGGGGAAGTGGGAGGTGAGGGAATAGGGTCTTATGGACAGGAAACTGGGAAGGGGAATAATATTTCAAATGTAAGTAAAGAAATATATCTAATTTAAAAAGGAAAAAAAATAGAACTTCATAAACCTGATAATCTTATGCATAATAGAAGATATTTTCATTCGAAGTGGCAGCCAAAGAATAGAAAATAATTTTGCTAATTACAGATTCAATAAAGGGATAATATAAAAATATGTGAATAGCTCAAGAAGAAGATATGAAAACCAAATAACCCAATTAAAATTATGGCACATATCAAAATACAGAATTCTGTTTACATGATATTGCATTGGTTAGATGACTTGGATCAATAACAAAAATGATCACTCATGATGGCAAAGATGTGGAATAAGAATACTCATTCTTTGCTTGTTGGGAGTCAATCTTGAACAGCCATTATGAAAATTAGTATTTTGGTTATTTAGAGGGATGGGAATAAATTATAATACTATCCAGCTACACTACTCTTAGGCATGCAAAAGTGTACATACTCTTGAGTACATGCCAAAGACAGTAATTCATCTTACCATAGGACCACATGTTCAGCTGTGTTTACTACTATGTTCACATAGCCAGAAATTGGGAAAAAAATCTAGATGTCTCTCACGAGAAGATTGGATAAAGAAAATGTACATTAACACAATTGGGTATTACTCAGATATTGAAAAATAAATGACAGTATAAAATTTGAAGATTAATGGAAGGAATTAGAAAAAAATACATCTATCTTGAGTGATGTTACTTAAACTCAAATATATAAATATTGTATATATATTCAGTTATATGTATATATTAGCCATCTTGTGTATGTTAACCAAGCTACAATTTGTAGACTCAGTGATATCAATATAGAGAAAAGAGTACACAGATATATGGCTTGTTCTTGGTAGAAAGGTAGAGTATATTTAATGAGTGGAATATGGGTGAGTATGGGATTCAAATGGGAGGATCCGATGAGAGAAAAACGAGTAAGGAGGTAAAGGGAATGCGGGAAGAGACAGCTATAGTGAGGAACATTTAAGGGATTGGTATGGGAACAAAGTGTACTGAAAATTACCTAAAATATATGAAATAGATCCTAATAAAGTCACCAATGTGAAACAGTGTCCTAATTGGACATCACTTGTCTACAAATAAAACTTCTAATAACAAGATTGGATTATATCCAATTTGGTTAGCCAAAATGGTCCCACAGAAATGCTCAAACAATGTTGCCAATAAAAAGGTTGTTCTCTACAAAATGACAGCAACGTCCCATTGCTGTCAAGACCCACACAAATTACTGAATATTGAGAGTCAATGTGGTATCTAGACAAAACTTTTTTATCTTCATTTAGTTTCTTTGGTTCAGGATCATTGTCAACAGGCTACGATAGGAGAAACACAGTCATACCCCATTCAAAAACTCTTTGATCTAAGTAATGTCCTGACTATAAAATATGCTAGGCCAATGTTGACAGAAAGCTTCTGGGAGCAGCTATTCAATTTCTGATTTGACTTAAGGACCTCTCAGCCAGGTGGAACCACTACCCAATACTGCTTATGTTACCAAGAACCAGAGAATAGAGGCCTAGAGTAAAACCAAATACTACAGGTCATAAAAAGAAAAGTATTGATAGAAGACCTCTAGTTATAATTCAGCTACACTCATCTGTCATTCATCCATAATCATGACAGCTACATCAAATATCTCCCCTGAGAACACAGAGGACTCTGTGGAAGAGGAGACATTAATGGCATAAAAGTGAGAAGGAATGGATTGCATCAGCCACATACATCCTTCTAAATCATATCTAAACAAAAATCAGAAGAACTCACAGAGACTGAAGCAGCAATCAGAGTGCTCAGTTACACCCAGGTCCTTCCATACATATAGCTTTCAGTTTAAGATTTTTATGAGATCCCAAGATGTGAATATGAAGCTCTCTAATTTTGATGCTTTATTTAAGCTCCTTCCCTTATATTTGCTTGCCTTGTCAAATTCAATGTGATAGGTTTTGTTTTATCTTATTATATTTTATTTTGTCGTGTTTTGCTGTTATCTCTTAGATGCCTGTATTTTTTAATGAGATAAAGAAATGGAATGGATTTGGATGAGAAGCAGAGGGGAACTGGGAAGAGCAGAGAGAGGACAAATTGTAAACAGGATAAACTGTATGAGAGCAGAATCTATTTTCAATGAAAGAGGGAGAAAATTATGGTAAATCCATATTGCTTAAGGAAATATGCTTTAATTTCAGAATAGGGTTACATACCTGAAGTTGGAACTTAGCTAGAACAATCTTCCCTGAAGCACAGTTTTCATATTGCTTGAAGGTGGTATTCAGTCTTCTGGAAAATAAGAGAGCCATGGTCATATCTAACTATGATGCTTGTTAAGTACAATACTAACTTGACAGATATATCATGCCCATTGATGCAGCAGTGTAACCAATGGCTTTCTAGTAGTTCTGAGATCTGAGCATCCCTAGAATAGAATTCATGTCTATAGAGTAAATCTGGAAAACAAGCAAACAAATCAACAAAAACCCAACACCTAAGGCATCATAAGTCCTGGGGAAATCTATTAATATTATTATGCTAAATGGACATGCTTTAAAACTGTCATCTATTTACATTTATTTTTGTAGATTTATACTGTTCTTAGGTATGGTTGGAACAGCTCTGTTTGTAGTTGGCAATGATTTGTAAACAGAATCATCTCTACAAATATATGAGAATATAGGACTATTGAGTGCACAGTGCTAAACTGAGCCCCAAGTCTTTGGAAATACCACAGAGGAAAAGTATGACTCACAAAATTAGAAAGGTTAGGAAATAATGCAAAGAAACCCAATCTTGACACTGCTAAACTTACCAAATATCTTAGACTACATAGGTCATAGGCCTAACAAAATCATGCTGTTTTATGTTTGTGTGCGTGTTTCTTTTTATTTATTATTCTCTCAAACAATATATACTGACTCCTGCCAAATCCCACTTTAGACTTCTAGCTAGCTTCTCCCCACCTCCTGTCACTCCAGTTCCACTGTTTCTCAGTTTCCCTTTAAGAAAGATCAGGTTTCACAGTAATATCAACTAAATATATCATAGCAAGATGCAGTAAGTCAAGACATATATCATTATGTTAAAGATGGATGAGGGAACCCAATAGTAGAGAAGGAGTACCCAAAGCAGACAGGCAAGTGAGTCAGACACAACTTACTCCCATTGTTATGAGTCCCACCAAAACACCAAGGTAAATAGCATTTATGGAGAAGGCCTAGTAAAGATCTCCATGATTGCTGCTTCAGGCTCTGAGAGCCCTATGAATACTATTCAATTGGTTGTGTGGGCAGCGTTCTCCTGGTATGCTTGGCTCCTCTAGCTCCTACAATCTTCCCTCTCCTTCTTCTACAGAATTTCCTGAACTCTATGAAATGTATGGGTATGGGTCTTTGCATCTGCTCCAAACAGCTGTCAGTCTCTAATGATAATTGGAGTAGACAACTGTCTGTGTTTATAACATAATATCATTAGGAATCATTTCATTCACTTTTTCTTTTTCTGCTCAGTTGTGTTTGGTTCTGCTCTACGTCTCTGAAGCACCCAGATTCAGATTCTTGTCAGCTAGACAGTATGGAGCACGACCTCCTCTTGTCATTTTAGCCTAAAGTTATACAATGTATTATTTGTCCACTCTGAGCAGCACTGAGCCTCCATTGTTTAGCACAATTTGCAAGCAGGACAAGTGGTGGGTTGAAGATTTTTTTATTTTTTTTTCTGAGTTGATGTCCTAGTATCATCACTGGGAGATGTGCCTGGTTACAAAAGATGGCCAGTTCAGGATCCCTCACATGGGTCACCCAAATCAGGTTCCAGAAAATTTCCACTGCATTAAGTGTCCATATTTCCCCCTAAATATCCACAGTTACAGTTGTCTCTCGCTGGACTCTTTACATCCATCTCTCCTCACACACCTGTTCCCTCCTCTTCTCATCTATAGTTTCCCCAGACCAACTACAAAATCTAATCTATTTAACCTTCCTAGGAAAAGCCATGTGTCCCCACATAGACTCCCTTGTTATTTAACCCCTCTGGCCTGTGAATTGTTGTATTCTTATTCTATACTTAACAGCTACTATTCAAAATGAGTGTATATCATGTTTGCCTTTCTGGATCTGGGATTTCTAGCTCAGGATGACTTTTTTTTGTTTAATTCCATCTATTTGCCTGAACACTTTGTGATGTAATTTTTTGCTTGCCACTGAGTAATAAACACATAATTTTTAAACATACCACATTTTCTTTATTTATTCTTTCATTGAAACATATATATATATATATATATGTTGAATATATATATACCCACTTCTGGCTATTATGAATAAAGTCACTATGAACATAGTTGAGCAAGTGTCCTGGTAAACAGATAGAGCATCCGTTGTATATCTGACCAAGAGTATTATAGGTGAGACTTAATACTAGATAGATTCCTAACTTTCTGAGTATGAACTGGCTCTACCAGTTTGCATTGTCACCAGCAATAGAGAAGTGTTCCCCTTGCCTCACATCACTGCATGAACTGTCACTTCTGCTATTGGTCTTACCACAGGTATAAGAAGGAATCTTAAAGAAGTTTTGATATACATTTCTTTTATGGCTAAGGATGTGGAATATTTATTTTTTCCATTATTTTTTGTAAGATATATTTCTTTATTTACATTTCAAATGTTATTCCCTTTCCTGTCTATAAGCCCCCATTGCCTCCCTATCCCCCATAAGGGTATGCCCCTGAATCGACCCTCCTTACTGCTCCCACCCCGACATTCCTCTGCACTGGGGGTGCAACCTTGGCAGGACCAAGGGCTTCCCCTTCCAACAAGGTTATTCTCTGCTCCATATGCAGTTGGAGTCCTGGGTCAGTCCATGAATAATCTTTTGGTAGTGGTTGAGTCTCTGCAAGCTCTGGTTGGTTACCATTGTTGTTCTTATGGGATTGCAAGCCCCTTCAGCTCTTTCAACCCTTCCTCTAAATCCCACAAAGGGGGTCCTGTTCTTAGTTCATTGGTTTTGCTGCTTGCATTGACCTCTGTATTGGACATGCTCTGGATGTCTCTCTCAGGAGAAATCTATATCCAGTCCCTTTCAGCAAGAACTCTTTAGCTTCATCAATCTTATCTAGTTTTGTTGGCTGTAGATAAATGGGCAACATGTGGGGCAGTCTCTGAATGGCCATTCCTTTAGTCACTGCTCTAAACTTTGCCCATATACCCTCCTACGTATATGCCCACCCCCTTTAAGAAGAAGTGGGAGTATTCATATTTTGGTCATCCTTCTTCTTGAGCTTTCTGTGGTCTATGGTTTGCATCTTGTGTAATTCGAGTTTTTGGGCTAATATCCACTTATCAATGAGTGCATACCAAATGTGTTTTTCTGTGATTGGGTTACCTCACTCAGGACGATATTTTCTAGTTCATTCCATTTGCCTATGAATTTCATGAAGTCATTGCTTTTGATAGCTGAGTAGTACTCCATTGTATAGATGTACCACATTTTTTGAATCCATTTCTCTGTGAAGAGCATATTGGTTATTTGAAGCTTCTGGCTATAATAAGTAAGGCTGCTATGAACATAGTGGAGCATGTGTCTTTTTGTATGTTGGGGCATCTTTTGGATATATGCCCAGGAGAGGTATAACTTGACAGAATTAAAATAGTAAAATGGCCATTTTGCCAAAAGCAATCTATAGATTCAATGAAATCCCCGTCAAAATTCCTACTCGATTCTTTATAGAGAGAAAGAGCAATTTTCAAATTCATTTGTAATAAAAAAAACCCAGGATAGTGAAAACTATACTCAACAATAAATGAACTTTTATGGAAACACCATCCCTCACCTCAAGCAGTATTACAGAGCAATATTCATAAAAACTGTATGGTATTAGTACAGAGACAGGCAGATAGATCAGTGGAACAGAATAGAAGACCCAGTAATGAAACCACACACCTATGGTCACTTGATATTTTAAAAGGAGATAAATGCAAGAAAGATAACATTTTCAACAAATGGTGCTGGTTCAACTGCAGGTTGGCATGTAGAAGAATTCAAATCTATCCATTCTTATCACCCTATACAAAGCTTATGTCCAAGTGGATCAAGGACCTTAACATTAAAGCAGATGTACTCAAACTAATAGAAAAAAGTGGGGAAGAGTCTTAAGCACATGGGCACTGGGGAAAATTTCCTGAACAAAACACCAATGACTCATGCTTTAAGATCAAGAATGACAAATGGGACCTCATAAAATTTCAAAGCTTCTGTAAGGCAAAGGACACTGTCCTTAAGACAGAATGGCAACCAACAAACTGGGAAAATATCTTTAACAAACTTACATCTGATAGACAGCTAATATTTAAAACATACAAAGAACTCAAGAAGTTAGACTCCAGAGAGAAATAACCCTATTAAAATGTGGTACACAGCTAAACAAAACATTCTCAGCTGAGGAATACTGAATGGCTGAAAAGCATCTAAAGAACTGCCTGAGGATCCAGCTATACCTCTCTTGGGCATATACCCAAAAGATGCCCCAACATATAAAAAAGACACGTGCTCCACTATGTTCATCGCAGCCTTATTTATAATAGCCAGAAGCTGGAAAGAACCCAAATGCCCTTCAACAGAGGAATGGATACAGAAAATGTGGTACATCTACACAATGGAATATTACTCAGCTATCAAAAACAATGACTTTGTGAAATTCGTAGGCAAATGGTTGGAACTGGAAACTATCATCCTGAGTGAGCTAACCCAATCACAGAAAGACACACATGGTATGCACTCATTGATAAGTGGCTATTAGCCCAAATGCTTGAATTACCCTAGATGCCTAGAACAAATGAAACTCAAGACGGATGATCAAAATGTGAATGCTTCACTCCTTCTTTAAAAGGGGAACAAGAATACCCTTGGCAGGGAAGAGAGAGGCAAAGATTAAAACAGAGACTGAAGGGACACCCATTCAGAGCCTGCCCCACATGTGGCCCATATATATACAGCCACCCAATTAGACAAGATGGATGAAGCAAAGAAGTGCAGAAGTGTAGATCGCTCCTGAGAGACACAGCCAGAATACAGCAAATACAGAGGCGAATGCCAGCAGCAAACCACTGAACTGAGAATAGGACCCCCATTGAAGGAATCAGAGAAAGAACTGGAAGAGCTTGAAGGGGCTCGAGACCCCATATGTACAACAATGCCAAGCAACCAGAGCTTCCAGGACTAAGACACTACCTAAAGACTATACATGGACTGACCCTGGACTCTGACCTCATAGGTAGCAAATGAATATCCTAGTAAGAGCACCAGTGGAAGGGGAAGCCCTGGGTCCTGCTAACACTGAACCCATAGGGAACTAGACTCTTGGGGAGAGGGAAGCAATGGGGGGAGGGTTGGGAGGGGAAGACCCATAAGGAAGGGGGGGGAGGGGGATGTTTGCCCGGAAACCGGGAAAGGGAATAACACTCGAAATGTATATAAGAAATATTCAAGTTAATAAAAAAATAAATAAAAAGAGATATTAAAAAAAGGAATCAGAAAAAAAAAAAAGAAATGTTCAACATCCTTAGTCACCAGGGAAATGCAAACCAAAACAACCCTGAGATTTTATCTCATACCAATCAGAATGGCTAAGATAAAAAACTCAGGTGACAGCAGATGCTGGCAAGGATGTGGAGAAAGAGGAACACTCCTCCACTGTTGGTGAAACTGCAAACTGGTACAACCACTCTGGAAATGAGTCTGGAGTTTCCTCAGAAAATTGGATATAGTACTACCTGAGGCGACTACTCTTAAATAGCAGGTGGAGTTAGAGAAACCTTGACTCTCCCTTCGGCAGTGAAAGCTGATAAAACAGAACGAGGGAAGAATTCCTGAGAATGTGCTCATTTCAGTGGAACCAAAAAACAGTGAAGAAAGCCATTCTTTGAATTGTATATCAGAACAAGAGAGGAGGGAATGTGTAAATAAAAGAAAAAAATTATCTCATTGGATAAACAGAAACATATGCAAATGCTAATATTGTGTATATCACAGCATCTACAATACCAACTAAGTAAACAACAAGCAGGAGTGGTAGCAAACATTACTGGACATGTCTACTGCATATCACAATGGTTGTTGGCTGTCATCTATTAATCAAATGCCATTATTTCTAGCAGTATACATTGTACACCTGTAATGTTGAGGAAGTTAAAGACATGGGCATCATAATCAAGAAAAATAATGGAATTGCTGTTCATGTTCGTGACAAGCTGGTGCACCACCAATTTTTTGCTACTATAGAGTAGCAAACATCAGAGGAATAGAGGTAGCTGAGGAAGAAATGTGTGAATCTGGTTGTCCATTCTATTCAAATTGATCAATCCAAAATTGTCAATTGAAATAATTAGATGGAAATGAGGAAAAATGTAAACACTTTAACCATAGTTATTTGTAATTCCCAAGAAACAGAACTCAGTGGCTGAACGATTCTCAACAGCATCCTTCTGTTTCTATAAAGTGTTTCCAAATAAGGAAGATAATGATTAACTAGACATTATTTTTGCATGTTTGATTACTATGTTGGATACTAATATTAATTCTATGGTAATGTCTTCAGAAATATAGACCATGCTATTTAAAAGAGCACATTTAATAAAATATGTCTAATGAAAATTGATTGACACACTTTGGTCCTACAAAGTACATAGTTCAGCAAACAAATTCATCTTGCTCAGTTACCCATCATCGCACATTCTTGAACCAGTCTCTGGGTTCAGAGTTACAATGATTTGAAAATAATTTCAATATTTGCCAGAAAAGTCAGAAGATAGAAGACCAAAGAAATCCTGTTTGATGAAAGATCATATTCATTGACTCATGAAATATTAATTTAGCACCATTTGTGATATTTCATATAAATTAGTAAATAAAAATAATTTGATAAAATTTAATATCAAAGTTTTACTAAAAGGTCAAATGGGATTTAGAGATACCTGCTACTTGGAGCCATTGTTGAGCAGAAATTTCATAATTATATCATAAATTGCATCTCAAAAGTGAAAAATACATTACTGAAAAAGTAGAAGGCTGAATATAAGCAGAGTACGAGACTTAAACTGGAAGTTTAAGGACTAAAGCTAGCCTAGCCGCATGTAATATTAGACATGTGTGCTTGCCAACATATAATCTCAGAACGGAAGAGGTGGAGCCTGAATCCCCTGTAAAAGAAGGGCAGTGATATAATGAAGATAGTGAGCCTCATGTTCAGTGAGAAACTCTACTTAATATATCATGGGGAATGGAAATTTATATCCTTAACATTCGGCCATATGCACTTGTAATCACATGTGCACCATATCCATAAGAACATGCATGCATATACATTTATGAAAAGTAACAAAACAATAGATTCATGTATAAGGTGGAATATCATTAGGATTCTTTTTTGTTTTTAAATTTTTAATCTTGCAGTGGGGTCTCAAGATAGTAAATACAAAAAGACAGAAGGTAGCACATATATAAATAATTTATACTTTATAATTTTATATGTAAAAAGGATGAAGTACAGCTTGTGAACAACAGTTTATTCTTTTGATTAGTCATTCCTTAAGCAAGGATAAAGTAAAAGATAGCATACAAAAGGATAGTTATATCATTAACCCTGGTAACATTGTCTTTGACTATATAGTAATAAAATAATACTCATACCCAGTTACTAGTGAACAGGAAAGGATGATCTATTCTAAAGAACTGGCGATGAATACACGCGAAGTCAAAAGACTATTATTTTTAATTTATGTTTCAGTCACAACTTCATGAATTGGAGTTTCAAATGTGTGAATTAACAGACATGATGCTTACAACCAGATCATCTTGTTGAATGTGGCATTAACATTTTAAGCAACTTATTTACTTCACAGGCAATTCACCTAAAATGAGGGGACACATGGAGGTCAAGTTGATTTTTTTAAATACTACAACAGAAGTAAATACAGGTTAATTGCATAGAATTAGCAAAAGTTAAGCTTTTCTTTATATTTCAATGTATTTCAAATAATGCCTTCTGCCATGTGACTGATTTAAGATTTAGAGTTAGCATACAAAATAAGAAATACTAGTTACCTTATATTCAGCAACAAAATATTTATCATGGCCCAAAAGTCACTAGTCTATGGTCTATTCAGTGCCAGAATCAGTTATGGTTAGAACCTACTATCTGGTTCAGAAGCAGGGATTCCACTATCTTTACAGAGTAGAAAGGTCATGTAGAGGTCCAACTATGTGTTGTGAGGAAAAGCACAATTTCTAAAGGTTCAACATTTATGACTTAATCACTTCTCAAGAACTTCAGCTCCTAATAGCATCTTTTTGAGGGTTGTAATTTCAAGATAGAAGGGACAAACCAAAAGCATATTGACAGAGTCTATTGCGGAAAGATAAATGGTTAATTGCAAAAACATTTCCCAGAGGTACACATTCAAAACACATTTTATCTTTTAATTTATCATTTTATTTTATCTTTATTCTATGAAGAATCTTTCATAGGGTTTTTCTTCCTAGTGTCTTGTTACCCCATTTTATGTTCCAAAGAGAAAACAAAGAACACTTCTTGGCCTTTATTTTTATAGCAAAATATTGATATGGGGGAATATTTAAGACTTTGTCCTATAAAGTCTGAAATAATACATGGCATTTTGCTTCTTTGATCAATGTAAAATGAACAATGTCCTTCTGTCTTAGACTCTCCAAATGTTATATGCCTTCTTCCAAGAAAGTACTTAAGCTCTAAAAAGTATTGAACAAACTGAGGTGCAAAATAATATGGAAATATATGCTAATTTCTTCCAGTAAAATTGATATCTTTATTATTATTTGAAGCATAAGTGTCCACAGTCATTTCATATATTATACTAAATGTATTTGTCTGTGCATGTTGTGTGTATGCATGTTTTATAATACATCCTCCAGTCATTCTATCAGCATGTAGTATATACAAAAATGTTGTTATCTTGTGTCCCATTTTTTTTGGCATTCTTTTCCCAAAATATGATGAAAGTTTTAAATTGCAGAAAAGAAAACTTAGATCTAAACTAAAGAAAAGAAAAAAGTTAATTTGGTAATTTGAAGTTATTTAAGTAAAGAAAGAGTAACATTAAATAAGAACAGAAGAAACAAAAATAAAACAGAACCTATATTCAGAGAAACATATGGAAATGATGAAACAGAAAAGCTGTATTAGAGAAATGATACATATTTGATAGGGGAAAGTTCTATCACACAGAGAGAAGCTGGATAACAGTGATATAGAACCACTCTAATCTCTCAAGAGCTTTTATATAAGGGACATTGTCCTGTTTTCAAGTAATAAAGATGATCAGACAATTAGGTGCAGATATTTATGCATTAAAAAATCTGCCTCCCAAAAAATCTGCTGATGCCGCCACTACTATATGACACTGAGAGTGTCAGCAATGGCAGAACCAGTGTCATTGATTTTAGCATGATAATCAGGTAAGACTTCTGTGGTTTCTCAATGCCATAGATCTATTTACCTCAATCTCTCTCTAGTTCTCAGAGCTTCAATCTATAATGTGTTTATCTCTCCAACATGCATAATTTTACTTACCTAGTTAATAAAACCTTTCTCCTGCATACTCAATTTAAGTAATTTCCTCTTGAAGATATTTTGTATATTATCTATTTCAGGATTGTTTTGAAGTATGTTATAAATTTTTGAGGTTCAACTGAAAACAGTTGCTTCCACAAGAAAACAAATTTATTATAAAGTGAACTATGAAATTTGCCTTAAAATGTTATATAATAGGTAAGATGAAATAGTGAATGCTCATTAAAAAGAATACTCAAAGCTATGACAAAAACAATTAAGTAGTCAATTAAATAATCAGGAAAATTTTTAGTCATGAATTCTATGTAATAGTATTAGACTTATACTGAAATGTCATATTTTGAAGTCAATTTTATTTATTTTATTTTGTGTTACAACAAAAGCACATTTCAGTGTCTTAAACTATAAATCACAGCCATCTTCTAAGGCATCATTGTAATTTTCCAGAAAATAGCAAACATATTTGTGAATGAATATGCATATGTTATACAATTTTTTAGAACCATATTTTCATTTTAAGTTTTTTCAGTGCCTGTTTCACATCCTTGTTCCTTAGGCTATAAATCAGAGGATTCAGCATGGGAATCACAAGAGTATAAAACAATGAGGTTATTTTGTCTTGATCCAGAGAATATGAAGAACTTGGTCGAAAATACATGAAGAGTACAGTTCCTTGGAAAATGGCAACTGCGGTAAGATGGGAGGTGCAGGTAGAGAAAGCTTTGAACCTCCCCTCAGTAGAACTGATCTTTAGTACTGATAAAATGATGTAACAATAAGAGATCAGAACTCCTGAGATGGTACTTAGTTCAATAAAACCAAAAACAGTAAATAAGGCAAGTTCATTGACTTGTATGTCAGAGCAGGAGAGCATGTAAAGTGGAGGTAAATCACAAAAGAAGTGGTTGATCTCATTAGAACCACAGAAACATAAACGGAATGCCAAGGTTGTATGGATCAAACCATCTGTTGTTGCAATCAGGTAAACCCCAACCATAAGCATGGAACACACCGTGTTGGACATGTTCACTGTGTAGAGCAATGGATTGCTGATGGCCTGGTATCTATCAAAGGCCATTACTGCCAGTAGCAGACATTCAGAATCTGCAAAGACACAGAATGTCAAGAACTGCAAAGCACAACCAACAAAGGGAATTGATTTATCGTGAGCTAAGAGATCCACTAGCATCTTGGGTCCAATTGCTGTACAATAGCAGAAGTCACAGAAGGAGAGATTGGTGAGAAAGAAGTACATGGGTGTGTGGAGCTGAGCATCCACTTTAATTAAAATTATCATTCCAAGATTGGCAAGAAGTGCAATGAGATAAACAAGTAGGAATGTGATGAACAGGGCCACTTTTGTATCATGGTTATTGGTAATTCCTGAGAAAATGAATTCATTCACAGAGGAGCAATTTCCCCTATCCATTCTTCTTCTTATGTATAATTTAAAAGATAATTTCAAAGTGGGCTTGATGAATTATTAGTTATCTCTAAAATGTAAGAAAAAGAAAACAATAACAATTAATTTCCTGGGCTGTTTTTTCCCTAATAAATCTATCCAGTCACATTACCCTTTAAGTAGACCTTTATGATATCGATCATAATAAAATACATCTTATAGTCTGAGAGTTCAGTTGTTATGTGTAAAAGCCACACATCATTGTGAAAAATATAACATCTTATATTTTTAACATTTTAAACCAGTCTTCCCTTTGCAAAAGCACTGATTTATTGATTCATTTTCAATGTTTGTGGACAAACATAAATCATACAAGAATTAGGCTATACAATAAAATATTAGACTTTTTTCATGTTTAAAACAAAGCATTCAATTGAAGAAAATATTAAATATAGGTATTCTGATTCTTCAAATTCATGACTGGATGAAAGAATATTCATTTCAAATGCAATGGAAGTCTCTGGCACTGTTTGGTAAATCTTAAAATTGTTTTATTCTGATACTATGTACCCTGTTATCATTCAGTAACAAGGAAGCAGATCAGATTTTAACTAAGAATATGCTTTATTTTCAGTCTATGTCTGCTCCAAAGAGTGTTCTAGAGATAAAATAATAGAATATGATCACTCAGGAGACATATTAAAATTGGATAATGTGTAAATTAACACACTAACACACATGTCTTGGCCTTGTATAAAATTTATAAGTCAAATATAAATTTAAATTTGAAAAAAGATTAAAGATACATGAATCTTCGTGTGTGTGTGTGTGTGTGTGTGTGTGTGTTTGTGTGTTTGTCTTTTATATATAATGGATTTTCATCCTTAAATTTGGACCAATAAATGAAATATAGGGAGTGGGAAATAGGGATAGATATTCCTTGAACATCATTTTTATTAGTTTACCTTAATAAGTATTATTTGTAGCTTACATGGTATACAAGTGAAGCTGTGTCATCATGTACTGTTAAGTATAAGGTAATACCTAGTAAAAAAGTAATCATCAATAGAGAACAATAACAACAACTTCAGTTAATGTATATATTTATTGGTGGTCTAACAAGGAAGCGGTTGCTTGTTAACCTATATTAAAATAAATTAATAGCCATTTGAATAATTCTAATAGTTTTATTCAAAGTCTTCTACTTTGGAGAACAAACTTTCATCTATTTATTACTCTTCAGATTTTGCTAATATAAATAATAAGAAATTGGTTCATCTATGGTTTTTATCCACCCTCCCACAAATCAATTTATTTAGCCTGTGCTTTTAATTGCTGAAAATCAGTAACCTACCTTAGCTGAACAGTTCAATGGTGAGTGAATGCTAGTTGGCAATTTTTCATGTCAGTGAAAATTTGGTGTCTATATCACTGAAGCTCTTCCCCTAAGGCTTTTATGCAAAGAAAATATTTAATTTATTATTTTCTGGTTCTGTATTTTCCCCAGTGAATATATCAACATTATAGGCAAAGCTTGCACTTTAATTTTGATGACAACCAATTAATCTCTGTCAGGATGAAAAGAGAAAATTAATTTGACACTCTAAAATATATTTATAAAAGCAAAATATGTACTAAAAATCTGTATTCCAAACTGAAATTAATTAAACCAAAATTTTTGCTTAAAAATTATAAATATCCTTCTAGTATTTATTTCATTGTGATCCATCATCATAAATTCCATATTGGATTGTTACTTACTTGAAATGATCAAGTTTTGAGATATAATTCATATAAAATATAACATAATCACTAGTTTGATTTTTCTATTCTTAAATTATATCTTGACTTCTCTGTACTTCCAGACATTCATTTCATTAATATAAAGCATATGTGTTTAGTGTTCATGAAATATATTACTTCCCTCAGTCCTTAGGAAATTATAAAATATTTCTGATTCTTTGGAATTTATTTGTATATATTATAAGAATATATAATATATGATATATTAGTGTAACTAAATCTGTATATTTGTAAGCAATACATATTTGTATATATTATATTTATATGTTACTGTAGTTGTATATAACATCATTTGTATATAACAAAGAGTTTTATATCATACAATGCATTTGTTGTCTTTACTGCTTACTATACTTTACTACTTTCATATACTGTGGACTGAAAAGCTACTGAGTTCTTGGACCTTTATGTTTTTAGACTGTTATTGTTACAGTATCTGGACCATAGCCCATGAGCCATTCTTATAAATCCCTTTGGTATAAATGTATATATACATTCTAAATATTCTCTTTCTCTACATAACCCTGACTAGTTCAAGGAAGGTAGTCAGTACAGAAAAAACAGTATGGATGAGGAACAAATAACACAAAAGATGTCTAAAAACCGATAAACCTTATTTTATATTTACCTATATTTACATATTACATACAATATTTATTATGTATGCATATTATATATACCAGACATGAGAAAACTCCATTTGAGTAGTTGGTCAGGAGAGACGAGGCTCCCAATGCAATAAGCCATGGATATTATCCTGGTTTCTTCTAAGACATTGAGATAAATCACATATTGCTAAATACACTTTACACTTAAGACTCAGGACTTAGAAAATTCTAGCTGTATCTGACTTAAATGCCTCCACCTTGAGAACAAGATTTCATATTACCATACTCTGCTATGCTATACATTAAGGGTGGAAAGAATCCAAAGCTCTGCCTAGTTAAGATTCCTATTTGCCCCAACAATGACCAGCATACCACTACAATGGTGCAATAGTTACACTTTCATCTAGCATGACCACCAGGTATATGATTGGATTTAAGCCGATTCACCAATAGGGAAATCATGCCTTAAAGTGGAAACCAAACCAAATACTCATGGTTAGTGAGGCATAAGTCTCAGAGGAGAAACTGTTAATGTCAATTTCCAAAAGTAGTTATGTTGTTACTCAATGCTTACTCTCATGTTAACAGATATGTCGTTCTTTCTTGTCATCAAAGAAGCTATGCTTGCACCAGAATAAAGACTATAAAGGAAAGTTATAAATAGTAAAAATGTATAGAAAAACTTACTGTAGGCTGTTCTGCCCAAGAAAATACAATACAACCTGAACACTTAAAGCTTAAGGAACATAGTGTAAAGGGAGAAGAAAGAGCTAGAGAACCAAGATATCTACTGTAAGATTGTGTTTTCTACATATGACAGGAGAGATATCCCCATGAAATCTCAACAATGTGGCTGCTTAAATGATTCAAATAAAAGCAACACAAACTGGCATACAATAGTGAATACAGAAAAACCACACTTGATATGCACTCATTAATAAGTGAATATTAGTCCAAATGTTCAAATTAACTTAGATGCACAGAACACATGAAACTCAAGAAAGAATGACCAAAATGTGAATGCTTCTCTCCTTCTTTAAAAGAGGAACAAGAATACACTTTGGAGGGAATAGGGATGCAAAGTTTAGAACAGAGGCTGAAGGAAACCAATTCAGAGCCTGCCTCATATGTGGCCCATAAATAAACAGCCACCAAACTAGATAATATCGATGAAGCAAGAAGTGGAGGCTGACAGGAAACAGATGTAGATCTATTCTGAGAAACATAGCCAGAATAAAGCTAATTAATACATAGGCGATTGCCAGCAGCAAACCACTAAACTGAGAATGGGACCTTCGTTGAAGGAATCAGAGAAAGGACAGAAAGAGCTTGAAGGGGCTTGAGACCCCATACGAACAACATGCTAACCAACCAGAGGTTCCAGGGATTAAGCCACTACCCAAAGACTATACATGGACTCACCCTGGGCTCCAACCTCATAGGTAGCAATTAATAGCCTAGTAAGAGCACCAGTGGAGGGAAGAGGCGGCACAGATCTTCCCGGTTGCTGCCACTGCAGAGAGCCCGTGGGCAGCACCCCGCGAGCGAACTTGAGCCTCGGGACCACAGGTAAGACCAACTTTTCTGCTGCAAGAAAGTGGCCTGGTGATCTCAGGACGCACAGAGGCAGAATTCCTCTAGGACAGGGCACGTCCTGTGTTTACCGGAAGTCCCACACCCGCGGATCCCGGCCCGCAGCAGCTCTCTGCTCCCAAAACCCGTGGGAGAGAGACCTCACCGCCTGGTCAGGTGGGCACTCCTGAGGCTGCAGAGCGGAAGAGACCACCAACACTGCCCACCCCTGCCCACATCCCTGGCCCAAGAGGAAACTGTATAAGGCCTCTGGGCTCCCGTGGGAGAGGGCCCAGGAGAGGCAGGAGCCCTGCCTGAGACACCGCCGGAACCTGAAGGAAACAGACCGGATAAACAGTTCTCTGCACCCAAATCCCGTGGGAGGGAGAGCTAAACCTTCAGAGAGGCAGACACGCCTGCGAAACCAGAAGAGACTGCTCTCTGCACACATTGCTGATTCCAGAGGAAAACACCGGAGGCCATCTGGAACCCTGGTGCACTGAGGCTCCCCGAAGGGGCGACGCAGATCTTCCCGGTTGCTGCCTCCGCAGAGAACCCGTGGGCAGCACCCCGCGAGCGAACTAGAGCCTCGGGACCACAGGTAAGACCAACTTTTCTGCTGCAAGTGACCTGCCTGGTGAACTCAAGACACAGGCCCACAGGAACAGCTGAAGACCTGTAGAGGGGCAAAACTACACACACGAAAGCAGAACACTCTGTCCCCATAACTGGCTGAAAGAAAACAGTAAAACAGGTCTACAGCACTCCTGACACACAGGCTTATAGGACAGTCTAGCCACTGTCAGAATTAGCAGAACAAAGTAACACTAGAGATAATCTGATGGCGAGAGGCAAGCGCAGGAACACAAGCAACAGAAACCAAGACTACATGGCATCATCGGAGCCCAATTCTCCCACCAAAACAAACATGGAATATCCAAACACACCAGAAAAGCAAGATCTAGTTTCAAAATCATATTTGATCATGATGCTGGAGGACTTCAAGAAAGACGTGAAGAACTCCCTTAGAGAACAAGTAGAAGCCTACAGAGAGGAATCGCAAAAATCCCTGAAAGAATTCCAGGAAAACACAGTCAAACAGTTGAAGGAATTAAAAATGGAAATAGAAGCAATCAAGAAAGAACACATGGAAATAACCCTGGATATAGAAAACCAAAAGAAGAGACAAGGAGCTGTAGATACAAGCTTCACCAACAGAATACAAGAGATGGAAGAGAGAATCTCAGGAGCAGAAGATTCCATAGAAATCATTGACTCAACTGTCAAAGATAATGTAAAGCAGAAAAAAGCTACTGGTCCAAAACATACAGGAAATCCAGGACTCAATGAGAAGATCAAACCTAAGGATAATAGGTATAGAAGAGAGTGAAGACTCCCAGCTCAAAGGACCAGTAAATATCTTCAACAAAATCATAGAAGAAAAAAACTTCCCTAACCTAAAGAAAGAGATACCCATAGGCATACAAGAAGCCTACAGAACTCCAAATAGATTGGACCAGAAAAGAAACACCTCCCGTCACATAATAGTCAAAACACTAAACGCACAAAATAAAGAAAGAATATTAAAAGCAGTAAGGGAAAAAGGTCAAGTAATATATAAAGGCAGACCTATCAGAATCACACCAGACTTCTAGCCAAAAACTATGAAGGCCAGAAGATCCTGGACTGATGTCATACAGACCCTAAGAGAACACAAATGCCAGCCCAGGTTACTGTATCCTGCAGCAAAACTCTCAATTAACATAGATGGAGAAACCAAGATATTCCATGACAAAACCAAATTTACACAATATCTTTCTACAAATCCAGCACTACAAAGGATAATAAATGGTAAAGCCCAACATAAGGAGGCAAGCTATACCCAAGAAGAGGCAAGAAACTAATCGTCTTGGCAACAAAACAAAGAGAAGGAAAGCACACAAACACAACCTCACATCCAAATATGAATATAACAGGAAGCAATAATCACTATTCCTTAATATCTCTCAACATCAATGGCCTCAACTCCCCAATAAAAAGACATAGATTAACAAACTGGATACGCAACGAGGACCCTGCATTCTGCTGCCTACAGGAAACACACCTCAGAGACAAAGACAGACACTACCACAGACAGAAACGGCTGGGAAACAACTTTCCAAGCAAATGGTCAGAAGAAGCAAGCTGGAGTAGCCATTCTAATATCAAATAAAATCAATTTCCAACTAAAAGTCATCAAAAAAGATAAGGAAGGACACTTTATATTCATCAAAGGAAAAATCCACCAAGATGAACTCTCAATCCTAAATATCTATGCCCCAAATACAAGGGCACCTACACACGTAAAAGAAACCTTACTAAAGCTCAAAACACACATTGCACCTCACACAATAATAGTAGGAGATTTCAACACCCCACTCTCATCAATGGACAGATCATGGAAACAGAAATTAAACAGAGACGTAAACAGACTAAGAGAAGTCATGAGCCCAATGGACTTAACGGATATTTATAGAACGTTTTACCCTCAAGCAAAAGGATGTATCTTCTTCTCAGCTCCTCATGGTACTTTCTCCAAAATTGACCATATAATTGGTCAAAAAACGGGCCTCAACAGGTACAGAAAGATAGAAATAAACCCATGCCTGCTAACAGACCACCCAGGCCTAAAAATGGGCTTCAAAAACAATAAGGGAAGAATGCCCACATATACGTGGAAATTGAACAATGCTCTACTCAATGATAACCTGTCAAGGAAGAAATAAAGAAAGAAATTAAAAACTTTTTAGAATTTAATGAAAATGAAGGTACAACATACCCAAACTTATGGGACACAATGAAAGCTGTGCTAAGAGGAAAACTCATAGCGCTGATTGCCTGCAGAAAGAAACAGGAAAGAGCATATGTCAGCAGCTTGACAGAACACCTAATAGCCAGAAGCTGGAAAGAACCCAGATGCCCTTCAACAGAGGAATGGATACAGAAAATGTGGTACATCTACACAACGGAATATTACTCAGCTATCAAAAACAATGACTTGATGAAATTCGTAGGCAAATGGTTGGAACTGAAAATATCATCCTGAGTGAGCTAACCCAATCACAGAAAGACATACATGGTATGCACTCATTGATAAGTGGCTAGCCCAAATGCCTGAATTACCCTAGATGCCTAGAACAAATGAAACTCAAGACGGATGATCAAAATGTGAATGCTTCACTCCTTCTTTAAAAGGGGAACAAGAATACCCCTTGGCAGGGAAGAGAGAGGCAAAGATTAAAACAGAGACTGAAGGAACACCCATTCAGAGCCTGCCCCACATGTGGCCCATATATATACAGCCACCCAATTAGACAAGATGGATGAAGCAAAGAAGCAGAAGTGTAGATCGCCCTGAGAGACACAGCCAGAATACAACAAATACAGAGGCGAATGTCAGCAGCAAACCACTGAACTGAGATTAGGACCCCTTGAAGGAATCAGAGAAAGAACTGAAGAGCTTGAAGGGCCTGAGACCCCATATGTACAACAATGCCAAGCAACCAGAGCTTCCAGGACTAAGCCACTACCTAAAGACTATACATGGACTGACCCTGGACTCTGACCTCATAGGTAGCAATGAATATCCTAGTAAGAGCACCAGTGGAAGGGGAAGCCCTGGGTCCTGCTAAGACTGAACCCCCAGTGAACTAGACTGTTGGGGGGAGGGCGGCAATGGGGGGAGGGGGGGAGGGGAACACCCATAAGGAAGGGAAGGGGGGAGGGTGATGTTTGCCCGGAAACCGGGAAAGGGAATAACACTCGAAATGTATATAAGAAATATTCAAGTTAGTAAAAAAAAAAAAAAAAAAAAAGAGCACCAGTGGAAGGGGAAGCCCTTGGTCCTGCTAAGACTGACCCCCCAGTGAACGTGATTGTTGGGGGGAGGGCGGTAATGGGGGGAGGATGGGAGGGGAACATCCATATAGTGGGGAGAGGGAGGGGTTAGATGTTTGTTCGAAACCGGAAAGAGAATAACATCTAAATGTAAATAAGAAATACTCAAGTTAATAAAAAAGAAAAAAGAAGTTCAGACATAAATCCAATTTCAAATATTATAACATTCCTGCAAATAAAACCTGTCAAACTTTAAAATCAACAAAGTAATAACTGTTAATAAAAGGTATTAGAATTTCAGTTATTTTAATTTATTCTTATTTGTGTACTTATTATTAAACACAGGTTCTCCATATCAACATGTGAATTATTTTTTTTAAGTTCTGTAAAGAATTGTGATAAAATTTTGATAGGTATTGCATTGAATCCATAGATTTGTTTCTGTGTTTTTAAAATATTTAAAATTGTCAATGTGCTGAGGGGGAGAGATTCACTTTCTATTAAGTTTCTGATGTCTGATAGATTGACAATATTCTAATGAAGACCATATATTCAAGAATATATAAGCAGAACAAAGTTATTTTTAAGGGGGAATAAATTAACCGATATAGAAGAAAGAATGGATTTCAGAGAAGTAGGTTGAATGTACAAACACACAATCACAAACACACACACACACACACACACACGCACACACAGGAATCAACAAACATTTCTCCTTGATATCTTTCAACAACAATGGTCTTAATTCTCTAATAAAACGAGTCAGAGTAATTAAATGGATGTGAAAAGAGGATCCACCTTTCTGCAACACTCAAAACCACATATTAATATTAAGTATAGGGTTGGAACAAAATTATTAAAAGCAATAGACCAAAGGAAAAAGGCTGATGTATTTTAGTAGTTGACAAAATTGATTTCAAACTAATTCTCATGTGAAGAGTTACGGAAGATCTTACACCTCATATTCATCAAAGGAAAATACTTTAGAATGGTGTTAAAATTTTTAACATCTTAACCAAATGCAAAGACTCACAGTATATAAAAAATGCTACTACAGCTTAAACCACATATTGACACTTGCAAACTGGTAATTGGAGATCTCCATATATCCCATTAAATAAACAAGAAGAGTTTCTGCTGCCTATATATTTTTGGATATTTGACTTGGATTTGATTTGGATCATTGGAACATGATCAATCTACCATGTACTAAAAACTTAATGAATTATGAATCTCTCTCTCTCTCCCAGAACACAGACATCTAAAACATTTTAAAACAATATAGAAGACTAAGACGAATGCAATATTTTTCAAGAATATTTATTCATATCAGTATGCAATGAAAACCTGTTTATAATGACTTCAATAAAATTGAGGAAAGGAATGAAAGAACATAAGTGTAACTATCAACAAAAGTTTTAGTCCAAAGAAGCTCAAAGCTGTAAATAATATATTTTATGGAATAAATTTATGTGATTTTAAATAATAAATAGTATTATCTCATTGATTAAGCAGCAAAGTAATTACTTTGTTGTCGCTAATGACTAAAACAATTAGCAAAATAAGTAATCAATTGTACATTTTTAAAATACAAACTTTTGTCTGTAATTGGGATAAGAGAAGCTAGAATCTAATAGAATATTTTAATTATTCGAAAACTGAAATCAGGAGAGATGATCTTCCCCAGGGAAGAACATATGAACAATTTGTGGCAAGTGGCAAATTATTATCCGTGAAAACATACATACAAGTGCACTATACTAACAGAAATATTATGTTCAGAAATATATACATATGTCCATGTAGTTAGGCAATGAGAAAATAGTGAAAAAAAATCAGGCCATGAATTTGAAGGAGAGTATGGAGAGTTACATGGGATGGTTTAAAAATAGGAATGTGAAGGGAATAATGGAGTTATAATCTTAAAATTAAGACCAAGTGAAATGAGTGAACATTGGTGATAGAAAGTATTTCAATGTGTGATTCCTAATAGACAGCATTTTCATAAAGCAAATCTAAATCATTAACTTACATACAGTATAATACCATATATCTGTTTTATAGAGCTTTCCAAGTAAAAAGTAAGGGTTAATTGTAAGGACTTGAATGTTGATGTCATAAAAAGCTAAAGCATTGAGAAGAGATTTTTTTCTTCTTCATTCTAATTTACCTAAAACTAATTGAATAGATTTTGAAATGTTAACTTTTCTTTAGCTGTTCAATGGGAGTACAGAACATTTGTATGAAAGTGTAGAAAACCAATATAAATGGCATAATTTTCAATATCAGGTTTAAAACATAACACATATTTACTAAAAACTAATATGTGATTGATAATATATTTATTAAAATAGGAGTTTTTAGAAAATGAGTAAATACATATTAAATTGAAAATGCATTTTCCTTTTTTTATGTATTTATATTGGTTATTTTATTTCTCTACATTTCAACTGTCATCTCCCTTCCCAGCTTTCCCTCCATAAGACCCTATCCCTTTCTCCCTCAGCTTGCCTCTATTAGGGTGCTCCCTCACCTGCCCATCCCCTCCTGCCTCTGTGGCCTAGTGTCCCCCTATCTTGTGTCATCATTCCTAAAAATGACCAACGCATTCCCCTTTCAGTGATGACAAATAAGATAATCCAGCTAGAGCTATGGGTGCCCACTGAGTACTCCTTGGTTGTTGGTTTAATTTTCAGGAGCACTGGGGGATCTGGTTGTTGATATTGTTGTTCTTGCTATGAGGTTGCAAACCTCTTCAATTCCTTGCCCTAACTTTTCCATTGGGTCCATGTCCTCAGTCCAATGTGTGGTTGTGTACATCCGCATCTGTATTGGTCCCGCTCTGGCAGAGTCTTTCAGGGGAAAATGCATTCTAGTGTTATTATATTGAATGACGGTGCAGTTTTGAGCCGATGAGCCTCTTCACTGTGTCCTTTACATCTTTGTTCCGTAGGCTGTAGATGAGGGGGTTCAGCATGGGAATCAGGACTGTATAGAGCACAGTTGCTACTTTGACTAGGAGCTGTGAGCTCTTTGCATTGGGTACACAGTACAGAAGGAGAATAATCCCATGGAAGATGCTGATAGCAGTCAGGTGGGAAGTGCAGGTGGAGAAGGCTTTTCGGAGTCCACCTTTAGAAGGCATTTTGATGATTGTAACAACTATGAAGACATAGGAGGCCATAGTGATAAGAAGGCTACTACCCTCACTTAATATGGAAATGACTAAGCATGTCATCTGGCTGAAGGAGGGGTCAGAACAGGATACAGAGATGATGGCTGAATACTCACAGCCAAAGTGATTGATGATGCCAGGTTCACAATAAGACAGCTCTAAGAGAGTGTACGTGATTATCACAGCACACAGACCTCCCCACATATAACTTCCAGCTATTAGGAGACCACACAATTGATGAGACATAGCAACAGTATAGAGCAGAGGGTTGCAAACAGCCACGAACCTGTCATAGGCCATCACTGCTAACATGAACATCTCTGTAATCACGCATGCACAGCCAAAGAAAAACTGTGTCATGCAACCTTTTAAGAAAATAGTTCTGTGTTCCACAATCAAGATCTCTAACAATTTTGGTGTAAATACACTAGAATAACATATATCCAAAAATGAAAGATGACTCAGGAAAAAGTACATGGGCGTGTGAAGCTTAGGGTTGATCCTTCTGACCACAATTATGCCGACATTTCCTACCAGAGTAATTGTGTAAATGGTCAGTATCATAAGGAAAAGGGGTGGCTGGAGGTGTGGGTATTCTGAGAAGCCCACCAGAATAAATGTGGTTACAGAACTCTGGTTTATCATTGCATGTACCATGAGCTCCCGGTTACAAAAAAATGAAGAACAGGAAAAAACAAGGAATTTAATCAGTAGAACTGGACAGGTTGGAGTGGTAGATGCCTAGATAAAGCTTGACATAAACAACAAAGACAAACAATGGTATGTATCCATAGCGTCCTTCTTCAGCTTAGATTCTTCACCTCAAACTCTCTATGTTTCTGCAGGATAGATCTGTTCTTAATCTCATATATTCTCATCTGGAATAAAAATAATTTACTATATGAATTGCATATAAATTCAACATGATTATTTCTGATTATTGAAATACTTACTAATAGATGATAATTGCCAAGGGCTCATTCAGATAATGAGATCAGTGCTGTCAGGTTCTCATGTTTGAGAAGAGTCCAGCTAAATGTATATAATATGCCAGAATAATGGAGGAATAAAAACTGGTCTTTAAGTGTTTGAAATAAAAAATAAATCTATGATTCCTTACAACAAAGTTTTGTGTTGTTTGTTTTTCATTTATGAATGTAATCTAGGGCCTTGTGAATGCTGGGTAGGAACATGACATTATAGCTCTACAATATTCTTTTTACTTTTTGGAAAATTTTGAGACAGATTCTTAATTGTGTTCCTAAGCTAATTGGCCTTGACCTTGTTAGACTCTGTATTTACACCAGGCTCAAAGCACACTGACACAGTTTCTAACCAAATGACTATTTATGATTTTTATAGTCTGTACTATCATTTTGCTAACAATATTTTCTTCATTTTTAACATGAAGCTCCTCTGCTACCAAAAATAAACCCTTCACTTTGTCTTTGAAAATAATCATTACACTGATCATCAAAATTAATTTCAAATTCAAATGTGTAACTTTGGAGGCTTTAAATATTAACTTAGTAGTAGTAGTAGTAGTAGTAGTAGTAGTAGTAGTAGTAGGAGGAGGAGGAGGAGGAGGAGGAGGAGGAGCAGGAGCAGTAGTTTTATCTGCTTACCCAAACTACTTAAATATCTCACATTTGTGCAGCCTATATACAATACTACTTTAATTGTTTAAGTATTCTATATATACATACATGTTAATCAAATCCTTCCCTTTCCTTCTCAATGTCTTCCTATATAGTCCCATCATTTTACACTCCCAATTTCAAGATTTTTTAAAACTAATATGATATTATCAGTCCTGTGCTGAAGTTCATGCTAATATCTGTAACCACTACCTTAGGAAACAATTACCATAGCCAACGAAATTATAAATTAGAGAACCTAGTATAAATTTATGACTTCGCATAAAACTTTTAAATCATAAAGTATACTAGTTTGAACTTACTTATTTCACTGGTCGGCAAAATGTCTTCCTGCATTACTTATGAGACAAATGGTTCATTATTTCACTCTAAGAATTTTTAGAAAAATTTGAGATTATCAGTTTATTGTTAAATTACAAATCTAGATTCATTCTTCTCTCAATTCCTAATATGCATATTATCAATTTATATCCTATTTTGTTGAATCTTTGACTAATACTTGCCTTAGTTCAGCACAGCCAAAATACATAGAATCCTCCACTCAAATTCCAGTTTTCATGAATTATCCTGAATGTTTGTGATCATCCTATTTTTCTATACATCATTAAGATTGGGACAATGTTTTAAGTTTTCTTTTATTTTATTTTGTTTTGTTTTTAAAAATTGTCATCTCAATCATGAATCTTAAGGCGCGCACACACACACACACACACACACACACAATCATCATCATCACCATCATCATCATCATCATCATCATCATCATCATCATCTTTTTCTTGGTTATAAAATGAGGATAGTCCTCCATATTTCTCAACTCAACACCCAGTAGTCTTAAGCAAGAAAATAATGAATTATAAACTGTAACACTTTTCCTAAAAACAGTTAAGGGGAAATCTACATAAGTTTATGAATATAATAAAATTATCATTTACAATTCATTAAATTAATTACCCAAACTTCATGTAGGATTGTTGCGTGAGAGACATTTGCTAAACCAAGATTTATAACACTCACTATAGAAATAAAAAGGAAGGGGGATTCAGAGTTGTATGTATCCTAATTCTGTTAATTTTATAAGATTGAGTTGTGTACTCTGATGCCTTACCAGGAATCTTTTTCTTCCACTAAAATTTCTTAATAGTATTTTTCGATTATGATTTTCAATATGACTTCCTGAGGAAGGTGTTGTTTTTCTATGAATATCACTATTATTCACTACTTGGTTTTCCTTGCACCTTAGTTCTTAATATCTAAGTTGCATTGTATTTTATTGTACTATGTTTATATTCACATATTTGCTGACCTAAATTAATCAAATTTCATATTGACACAACTTATATTTCACATTTTAAAGTCTTTATATTAGTAACAACAAAAAAAGAGATGGCTCAAACAAAAACAGTGTTGCTAAGAATTAGGGATATAGAACTTACCACCTTAACATATGCTAAGTACTCAAAGGAGTCTCAATTCACATTTCTATCCACTATGTGTCAAGTTCAAAGGATTTTCAAGTACCTCTTTGAAGATTCAAAATGTGGCAAGAAACTCACCAAAAGCAAAATATTCTTGATGTGCATTTGATATTGTGTAATTTACTTATTAATAAATGGGACAATTTCATTGAATATTGAAATATTTTAAGTTTCTCAAATAAAGGTAGCAACTGACCTTTGTAAAGTGAAATTAAGTAAAGAAAGCAAACATCAAACTATACCTAAAGAAACATAAAAATATACAGAAGACACATTTTTAAGCTGTATTAATGATGGCATCATTTACTATGATCTAAGTCATTGGCTTTGGGAAAACATACCATAGAGAATATTGTTGATGATTGTCTTGGACTACAAACAAATGTGTAATTAGAGAAAACTTTATCTTTCTTTTTAATTAATAATTTGCTATTGTGTTCACAATTTTTTGTGCACATGCATGGAAATAACAAAAAAGAAATCCACTACTATGTAATATATGCTAATAAATCATTAAATAAAAATAGGTTGATTTAAAAATTAAAAATTTTCTTATATAACAGACATTTAAAAGGGAAAACACATCCGTAATTATTCCCATATCATACTAAAACCTTGAAAACCATGTATTTTATTCCCAAACACTAATTAACATATTTTATGGAAACATTATATATTACCAAACATTCTATTTTTGATTTCAAAATTTTTATGCCTATCTATATACTGAAATTTGAACTTTTTAAACCCCCAATATTCTCTCATCATTATCCTACCTCCAGTTTTCTAATTTGCTTTTTGATAGTGTTATAAGAGACTACCAACTATCAAGTTGATAAAGGAAGGTTCACATTAGCTTACACTTCTTTTTCACAATCCATCATTAAAGCATGTGAAGGAATTTAAGCAGGAACCTGGAGGCAAACACTGAAGCAGAAGTCAGGGAGGAATACGGTTTATTGGAACTCATACCCTGGCCTAACCTACAATAAGCTGGACCCTGTTATTTTATTCAAGAGATCTTTGGCCAATCTACTGGAAACTACTCTACAAGTGAGGTTCCTTATCCAAAAGTGACTGTTCTGTGTGTCGACAAAAACTAACAAGGACTGTTACTGAAAACCTTCTCAATAAACAAACTCCTACATCTATTATATTTTTACTTGCTGAACTCAATAGATTGGCTTGGGTAAGTATGAATAAAGAAGTATTTAGTTGATCATGGGCACATTAGTGGTTACACTGTTTAAGAAAATGAGATTCCTATCACTAGCTAAATGATTTACTTTGAGTGCTAAAATGATAATATGAAAATCTAATAGGAAATTAAAGTATGCTTTTAGAATGAATCTAGCTAATGCGATTCTGCTTCTGACTCAAAATTAGAGAATATTTGATCCAAAAGGTACCAACATAAAGTGCAAGCAGCTCAAAGGACAACATTAGAGATACCTTAGTAATATTACTGTTTATGGGTTACTGCTCTATTAGTATTCTATATGGGTTACTGCTCTATTAGTATTCTATATGGTTAATGACTGCTCTTTTTCATTAGCGATTAAGAGATGTATGCATGTGTTACATCAGCATGCTGAATGTTATATTCTCCTGGGGTAGAAATGATCTATAATTTCATATATTATTATGAACTAACTAAATAAAAATTTCTATAAGCAAATATACAGGTAAAGCTACATTGAAATGTTGGCACACATTTTTATGTATATTTGTAGAAATGCATGACCGGTAGCCACGATTCAGACAAAAATAAACTATACTGTGAAATATAATTTACCTGTGCTATATTTCAACTTGTATAAAAAAGAAAGAAGCTCAGTATAGTGGTGGATGCTTTTAATCCTGATAGTGTCAATACAAAGATAGACAAAGTGATCTACAAAGATAGTTTGGTATAATGAGATGCTACCCCAAACAAGAAAAACAGAAAAAAAATGATGCAAATTAAATTTTATTTATGTTCAAATAAAAACATTTCCAATGCAAAAAATCGTCCTGATAAAAGTGAATATAAAGGGTTGGGATTTAGGCTCAGTGGTAGAGCGCTTGCCTTTGAAGCGCAAGGCCCTGGGTTCGGTCCCCAGCTCCAAAAAAAAAAAGAACCAAAAAAAAAAAAGTGAATATAAAAACTTCTGCATAGTCAGCATTGCTATTTAATAGGTCTCAAAATAGAAGTTCAAATTTATTACCTTAATGATTTTATGCAAATCTACTAAAATCCACAGATATTTTGAATATAAATTATACTAAAAATCTTCCTCAGAATAAAATATTTAATTCAAATAGTAGGGGCATCAATCTATAATATTATTCATAGAATACTAACATGATAATAAATATTGGAATGAACTATTGTTGGAATGCTTTATAAAAAGAAAACAAGATATGGGTCCGTTTGCTTCTCTGAGAGAAAACAAGTACTGTAAAATAAAAGCCCAACTGATCAGGAAACATATTTTATTTTATCAAAAGCACAATAACTTTCTAACTGCATTCTTCAGATTCTTGTTCTTGAAGCTTTAAGTAAGAATATAAAAGTGTTTGCCTTGGAATTAGGGTCAAAAGTAAGTGTTTAGAAACCACTACATGATAAGGTAAGGAGAAGAAATAAGAGGTAGAAAAATAAATGTTAGTCTTATGCAATATGTTCAATTTGATATTTGACTTATTGTTTTCTAGTTATTCATTCTGTAAATGTTCTTCTGCACTTGAATGACAAAATTTCAAAGCCTATAATGGATGTTTATAGCAATGTATAAGATATCTTTTTCACTTTGAACTGATTTGACTTTATTTTTCACTAAAATTGTGAATCCACTTTTTTTTCTTTCTTCCACTTTTATTAAATTGGATATTTCTTATTTATATTTCAAATGTTATTCCCTTTCCTGGTATCCTGTCCATCAGCCCCTAACCCTGCCCACTCCCTTTCCATATAGGTGTTCCAATCCCCATCCACCCTCCCATTGGAACCCCCCCAACAATCCCCGGCACTGGGAGTCCAACCATGGCAGGACCAACGGCTTCCCCTTACACTGGTGCACCAAAAAGGCTATTTACTGCTACCTATGCAGTTGGAGCCCAGGGTCAGTCCATCAATAGTCTTTGGGTACCGGTTTAGTGCCTGAAATCTCTGGTTTGTTAACATTGTTGTTCTTATGGGGTTGCAAGCCCTTTCAGTCCTTTCTCTAATTCCTTCAACAGGGGTTCCATTCTCAGCTCAGTGGTTAGCTGTTGGCAATTGCCTCTGTATTTGGCATGTTCTGGCTGTGTCTCTCAAGAGAGGTCTATCTCTGGTTCCTGGCACCATGTACTTCTTAGCTTCATCTGTCTTATCTAGTTTTGGTGTCCAAATATATATGGGCCAAATGTGGGGCAGGCTCTTTATTGTTGAGAACAGTTTTAGCTATCCTGGCTTTTTTGTTATTCCAGATGATTTTGCAAACTGTTCTTTCTTTCTCTACGAAGAATTCAGTTGGTATTTTGATGGTGACTGCATTGAATCTGTAGATTGCTTTTGGTAAAATGGCCATTTTTACTATATTAATCTTGCCAATCCATGAGAATGGGATATCTTTCCATCTTCTGTGATCTTCAATTTCTTTCTTCAGACACTTGAAGTTCTTATCATACAGATCTTTCACTTCGTTGGTTAAAATACCAAGGTACTTTATATTATTAGGGACTATTATGAAGGGTGTCTATTCCCTAATTTCCTTCTCACCCTGTTTATCTTTTGTGTAGAAGAAGGCTACATATTTGTTTGAGTTAATTTTATACCCAGCCAGTTCTCTGAAGTTGTTTATAAGGCTTACTAGTTCTCTGGTGGAACTTTTGGGGTCACTTAAGTATACTATCAAATCATCTGCAAATAGTGATATTTTGACTTCTTCCTTTCCAACTTTTAATCCTTTAACCAGCTTTTATTGTCTGATTTCTCTGACTAGGACTTTGAGAACTATATTAAATAAGTAGAGAGATAGTGTATAGGCAGCCTTCTCTAGTCCCTGATTTTAGTGGGATTGCTTCAAATTTCTTTCCATTTATTTTAATGTTAGCTATTGGGTTGGTGTATATGGCTTTTACTGTGTTTAAGTATTGTCCTTGAATTCCTGATATTTCCAGGACTTTTATCATGAAGGGTTCTTGGATTGTCAAATGCTTTCTAAGCATCTAATAAAATGGTCATGTGGTTTTTATCTTTGAGTTTGAATTAATTACGTTGACGGTTTTCTGCACAGTGAACCATCCCTGAATACATAGGATGAAGCCTACTTGATCATGATGGATGATCATTGTCATGTGTTCTTGGATTTGGTTTGCGAGAATTTCATTGAGTATTTTTGCCTTGATATTCATAAGGGAAATTGGTCTGAAGTTCTCTTTCTTTGTTGGGTCTTTGTGTGGTTTAGGTATAAGAGTAATTTTGTCTTCATAGAAGGAATTTGGTAGTGCTCCATTTGTTTTAATTTTGTAGAATAGTTTGAACAGTATTGGTATGAGGTCTTCTATGAAGGTCTGAGAGAATTCTGCCCTAAACCCATCTGGTCCTGGTCTCTTTTAGGTTGAGAGACTTTTAATGACTGCTTCTCTTTCTTTAGGAGTTATGGGGTTGTTTAAATAGTTTATCTGTTTCTGATTCAACTTTGGTATCTGGTATTTGTCTAGAAAATTGTCCATTTCCTCCAAATTTTCAAGTTTTGTTGAATATAGGCTTTTGTAGTAGGGTCTGATGGTTTTCTGAATTTCCTCTGATTCTGTTGTATGTCTCCCTTTTCATTTCTGATTTTGTTAATTTGGACATACTCTCGGTGCCCTCTGGTTAGTCTGGCTAAGCATTTATCTATCTTGTTGATTTTCTAAAAGAACCAGCTTTTGGTTCTGTTGATTCTTTGTATAGTCCTTTTTCTTTCTACTTTGCTGATTTCAGCCCTGTGTTTAATTATTTCCTGCCTTCTACTCCTCTTGGGGGTGTTTGCTTCTTTTTGTTCTAGAGCTTTTATGTGTACTGTAAAGCTGCTGACATATACTCTCTCCTGTTTCTTTCTGCAGACACTCAGAGCTATGAGTTTTTCTCTTAGCACAGCTTTCATTGTGTCCCATAAGTTCATTTTCATTAAATTCTAAGAAGTTCTTAATTTCTTTTAAATGTATGTTTTTCAATACCTGCTGTCACCTGAGTTTTTGATCTCAGTCATTCTGACTGGTGGGAGGTGGAATCTCAGTGTTGTGTTGAAATGCATTTCCCCAATGACTAGAATGTTTCTAGTCACATTTCTTTATGTGCTTCTTACCAATTCATTATTGCTGCTGAGAACTCTTTGGCTCTGTACCCCATTTTTAATAGGGTCATTTGACTATCTGGAGTATAACTTCTTGAGTTCTTTGTATATATTAAACAGTATCCCTCTATCGGATGTAGAATTGATAAAGATATTTTTCCCCAATCTATTGGTTGCTGTTTTGTCCTATTGAGAGTGTTGTTTCCCTTATAAATGCTTTGCAATTTTTTGAGGTCTCATTTGTCAATCCTTCATTGCAGTGCAGAAGCCATTGGTGTTTTGTTCAGTAAAATTGTGTTCATGTTTCTTCCCCACTTTCTATTCTATCAGTTTCAGTGTATTTCATTTAGTGGGGGTTCTTGATTGACTAGTACTGAGCTTTGTACAAGGCAATAAGAATGGATTGATTTGAATTTTTCTACATGCTGACCTCAATTTGAACCAGCACCACTTGTTGAAAATACTGTCTTTTTTTCCCACTGGATGATTTTAGCTCCTTTGTCAAAGATCAAATGACCATAGGTGTGTGGATTCATTTCTGAGTCTTCAATTCTATTCCATCGATTTACCTGCCTGTCTCTGTACCAATACCACACAGTATTTTATCACTCTTGCTCTATAATAAACCTTGAGGTCAGGGTTGTTGATTCCTCTAGAAATGTTTTTATTGTTGAGAATGGTTTTCACTATCTTGGTTTTTTTGTTATTCCAGATGAAGTTGAGAATTGCTCTTTCTATCTCTGTGAAGAACTGAATTGGAATTTTGATGGCAATAGCATTAAATCTGAAAATTGCTTTTGATAAGATGACCATTTATGCGGGTAAGCCTACCAATCCATGAGCATGGGAAATCTTCGAAGTTTGGTTTTCAATAACAAACAAACCAACAGAAAGTCAGCATACTCATGGAAACTGAGTAACTATCTACTGAATTATTACTTGGTTAGGAAAGAAATAAAGAGAGAAATTAAGGATCTGTAATTTAATAAAAGTGAAGGCATAACATACCCAAACTTATGGGACAAAATGAAGTAAGTGGTGAAAGGAAAATTCAAACCAATGAATACATTCATAAAGAAATTGATGAGATCCTACACTAGCAACTTAACAGCCCATATGAAAGCTTTATAACAAAGGGATAGAAATATACCCAAAAGGAGTGGATGGCAAGATATAATCAAATTCATAGCTGAAATCAACCACTTAAAAACACAGAGATCTATATAAATAATCAACAAAATTAACAACAGGTTCTTTGAGAAAATCAACGAGATAGATTAAACCCTCAACCAATCTAACTAAATGTCAGAGACAGTATTCAAATTAATAAAATCAGAAAAGAAATGAGAAACATAACTACGGAAACTGAGGAAATTCAAATAATTATCAGATCCTACTACAAAAGCCTATACTTAACAAAACTGGAAAATCTAGATGAAATGGATGATTTTCTAAGCAGAAACCAGGTACCACCATTAATCCAGGACAAGATTATCTATCCAAATAGTTCCATAACTCCTAAGGAAATAGAAACAATCATTGAAAGTCTCCCAACCAAATAAATAAATAAATAAAATAAAAAAATAAAAAAAAAAAAAACAGTAAAATAATAAAAAACTCATGCCCCCAAAAAAGGCCCGTGAAAACCCCCAAAAAAAAAAACAAAAAAAAAAAAAAAAAACCAAGGGCTAGATGGTTTGATTGAAGAATTTTATCAGGCCTTCAAAGAAGAGAACTAACACCAATACTTCTCAAACTATTCCACAAAATAGAAACAGAAGGAATACTATACTATGTAATTCAATCTCTGAAGCCACAGTTATCCATGATACCAAAACTATGCAAAGACCCAACAAAAAGCGTTACGTTTAGAACAATTTTGTTTATGAATATTGATGCAAATGGAGAAACTTGAAAATCCCACTAAAATCAGGGGACTAGACAAGGCTGCCCACCTCTCCCCTACTTATTCAATATAGTTCTTGAAGTTCTAGCCAGAGCAATCAGACAACAAAAGGAGGTCAAGGGGATACAGATCGAAAAGAAGAAGTCAAAATATCACTATTTGCAGATGATATGATAGTATATTTATGATCCCAAAAGTTCCACCAGAGAACTACTAAAGCTGATAAACAACTTCAGCAAAGTGGTGGGTATAAAATTAACTCAAATAAATCAGTAGCCTTCCTCACAAAAAGAGAAACAAGCCGAGAAAGAAATTAGGGAAACGACACCCTTCATAATAGACCCAAATAATATAAAGTACTGTGACTTTAACCAAGCAAGTAAAAGATTTGTACAACAAGAACTTCAAGACTCTGAAGAAAGAAATTGAAGAAGACCTCAGAAGATGGAAAGATCTCCCATGCTCATGGATTGGCAGGATTAATATAGTAAAAATGGCCATTCTGCCAAAAAAAGCGATCTACAGATTCAATGCAATCCCCATCAAAATACCAATCCAATTCTTCAAAGAGTTAGACAGAACAATTTGCAAATTCATCTGAATAACAAAAACCCAGGATAGCTAAACTATGCTCAACAATAAAAGGACTTCTGGGGGAATCGCTATCCCTGAACTCAAGCAGTATTACAGAGCAATTGTAATAAAAACTGCATGGTATTGGTACAGAGACAGACAGATAGACCAATGGAATAGAATTGAAGACCCAGAAATGAACCCACACACATATGGGCACTTGATTTTTGACAAAGGAGCCAAATCCATCCAATGGAAAAAAAGATAGCATTTTCAGCAAATGGTGCTGGTTCAACTGGAGGTCAACATGTAGAAGAATGCAGATCGATCCATGCTTATCACCCTGTACAAAGCTTAAGTCCAAGTGGATCAAGGACCTCCACATCAAACCAGACACACTCAAACTAATAGAAGAAAAACTAGGAAGCATCTGGAACACATGGGCACTGGAAAAACTTCCTGAACAAAAAACACCAATGGCTTATGCTCTAAGATCAAGAATCGACAAATGGGATCTCATAAAACTACAAAGCTTCTGTAAGGCAAAGGACACTGTGGTCAGGACAAAACGGCAACCAACAGATTGGGAAAAGATCTTTACCAATCCTACAACAGATAGAGGCCTTATATCCAAAATATACAAAGAACTCAAAAAGTTAGACCAAAGGGAGACAAATAACCCTATTAAAAAATGGGGTTCAGAGCTAAAAAAGAATTCACAGCTGAGGAATGCCGAATGGCTGAGAAACACCTAAAGAAATGTTCAACATCTTTAGTCATCAGGGAAATGCCAATCAAAACAACCCTGAGATTTCACCCTCACCAGTGAGAATGGCTAAGATCAAAAACTCAGGTGACAGCAAATGCTGGCGAGGATGTGGAGAAAGAGGAACACTCCTCCATTGTTGGTGGGATTGCAGACTGGTACAACCATTCTGGAAATCAGTCTGGAGGTTTCTCAGAAAATTGGACATTGAACTGCCTGAGGATCCAGCTATACCTCTCTTGGGCATATACCCAAAAGATGCCCCAACATATAAAAAAGACACGTGCTCCACTATGTTCATCGCAGCCTTATTTATAATAGCCAGAAGCTGGAAAGAACCCAGATGCCCTTCAACAGAGGAATGGATACAGAAAATGTGGTACATCTACACAATGGAATATTACTCAGCTATCAAAAACAACGACTTTATGAAATTCGTAGGCAAATGGTTGGAACTGGAAAATATCATTCTGAGTGAGCTAACCCAATCACAGAAAGACATACATGGTATGCACTCACTGATAAGTGGCTATTAGCCCAAATGCTTGAATTACCCTAGTGGCCTAGAACAAATGAAACTCAAGACGGATGATCAAAATGTGAAGGCTTCACTCCTTCTTTAAAAGGGGAACAAGAATACCCGTGGCAGGGAAGAGAGAGGCAAAGATTAAAACAGAGACTGAAGGAACACCCATTCAGAGCCTGCCCCACATGTGGCCCATACATATAGAGCCACCCAATTAGACAAGATGGATGAAGCAAAGAAGTGCAGACCGACAGGAGCCGGATGTAGATCGAACCTGAGAGACACAGCCAGAATACAGCAAATACAGAGGCGAATGCCAGCAGCAAACCACTGAACTGAGAACGGGACGCCCGTTGAAGGAATCAGAGAATGAACTGGAAGAGCTTGAAGGGGCTTGAGACTCCATATGTACAACAATGCCAAGCAACCAGAGCTTCCAGGGACTAAGCCACTACCTAAAGACTATACATGGACTGACCCTGGACTCTGACCTCATAGGTAGCAATGAATATCCTAGTAAGAGCACCAGTGGAAGGAGAAGCCCGGGGTCCTGCTAAGACGGAACCCCCAGTGAACTAGACTGTCGGGGGAGGGCGCAATGGGGGAGGGTGGGGAGGGGAACACCCAAAGGAAGGGGGAGGGAAGGATGTTTGCCAAATGTACATAAGAAATACCTCAAGTTAATAAAAAAAAAAAAAAAAAAAAAAACTCTTGTAAACCCAATTGAAAACCTATCGAAAGATCATTTATCATGATTAAGTAGGCTTATTACAGGGATGCAAGGATAGTTCAATATTAGAAATCCATAAGTATAACCTACCGTATATACAAACACAAAGTAAAAAGAAAAATCACATAATCATCTCATTAGATACTGAAAAATCCTTTGACAAAATACTTGTGTCTTTTGAAACAGTGGGATGGGCAACTAAACACAGATCCAACTTTCTTGCCCCACTATTTCATTGTTAAATTTGACCATAAACTAATATTCTGATGGATATTTGTGATTTGTAGGCAGATATAGACAATGTTGCTTGTGTTTGCTGTAGAAACCTCTTAAAGCACTTGTAATACATAGGTCCAAATATTTCTAAGAGTATTATCATGTATTATTAATGTTTATATACAAGGGTGAATCTTCAATATTAAGGTAACTTTAAATTATTTATAAAATATGTGCCTTTTTTCATAAAATGTGATTTTTATTAATATTTCTTCATTTTATAAAACAGAATCATTCTCTATAATGCTTCAAATGACAAAATATCTTATCCGAAATATTCCTTTCTCATCTAGATATGTTAAGCCCCCTTAAAATTACTATCTTATATAGATATAAAGATAAAATAATAAAACAAGTATGTGTCAAAACTAAAGAAAAGGATTAGATTTATAAAAGTAAATAATCATGTATGGACAAGTGCTTTTTTTTTTTTTTTTCGGAGCTGGGGACGGAACCCAGGGCCTTGTGCTTGCTAGGCAAGTGCTCTACCACTGAGCTAAATCCCCAACTTCCTTTTTTTTTTTTTTTTTTAAAGGAAAGACATTCTTGTAAAGATTTATTTATTTATTTTGTATATAAGTACACTGTAGCTGTCTTCTGACACACCAGAAGAGGGCATCGGATTCCATTACAGATGGTTGTGAACCACCATTGGTTGCTGGGATTTGAACTCAGGACCTCTGGAAGAGCAGTCAGTGCTCTTAACCACTGAGCCATCACTCCAGCCCCACAACTACTCTTAAAGTAGAAATAATTTCAGAATTTGTGAGCCCGAGATGGGGAGGAATAAAGAGATTGGATATTGTGCCCCAGATATATTGTATGAGAGAAGTATCTATTTTTGGTGATAATAATAACAAGAACAACAACAACAACAATAATAATAATAATAATAATAATAATAATAATTGTAAAGTATCTAAGTATTTAATGGAAAAGTAGATGAGTGGGAAATGTATGTGTACTTGTAAATATTCAATTAAAATTTCCATGAATAACTTTAGAAAAATCAGTTTCAAATAAATGACAGCACAGTTATGTGCATATTTGCATAACTATTTTGATATACTTAAATATAAATTGGGAGCAAAGTGTTTACTCAGTGTTTTCTAGGGTATATTGGGCTTATAACTGGGTCCTTAGTTTTCATTTTCAGCATCCATAGTGGTTGTTTAAGGGCCTCTAATCAAGCTCAAGGGAAAACATAAGTTCTCTGCTGGACTCAACATTATGTACACATAGCCACATTAACACAGAGACGTACCTAATTGAAAATGAAACAAAAATCCTTTCCAAAACAAACACAGGCTTTAATACCAATAATGTTTCTGTCTACTAATCCTTAAATTTGCTAAAGGTAATTTATAAGATTTATGTTTTGTATTTTATAATTTTGTATAATACGATATGATTAAGTTGATTTAAAACTTCCATTAGAAAATATTACTACTATTAAATAGATAAAGTGGTTTATTATTTCCATATTACTTCTGATTGTTTTGTGTTTCAAATATCAATTAATACTTTTTGTTGAAACATTACAAAAATTACAAAATTACAAAATTTTTTTATTTGTTTTTCAAAAATTCCCTAACAGCATACTGACATTCTAATCTCCTTTATAATATCATCATTTCTTGCCCAACTTTTGTTTGTTGTTGTTATTGGATATATTATTGGATATTTTGTTATTTACATTTCAAATTGTATCTCCTTTTCAGGTTTCCCATCCATAAAGCCCCTCTTCCATCCCCACTATTCCTGATTCTATGAGAGTGTTCCCCACACCCACCCACCTACCCCTTCCAACCACCCTGCCCTGACATTCCCCTACATTGGGGCATTTAGCATGGCAGGACCAAGGGCTCCTCCTCCCATTGGTGCACCACAAGTTCATCCTCTGCTGCATATGTACCTGGAGCCATAGGTCTGTCCATTCGTATACTTTTTGGATGGAGGTTTGTTCCTGGGAGCTCTGGTTTGTTGGTATTGTTGTTGTTGTGAAATGGCAAACCCCTTCAGCTCCTTCAATCCATTCTCTAACTCCTCCAATAGGGACCTCATTCTCAGTTCAATGGTTGGCTGCTAGCATTCACTTTTGTATTTGTCATGCTCTGGTAGAGCCTCTCAGAGGACAGCTATATCAGACTCCTGATTGAATGTACTTTTGGCATCAGCAATATTGTCTGGGTTTGGTGGCTGTATGTATATGGGCTGGATTCCCAGGAGGAGCATTCTCCGAATGGCCATTCTTTCAATCTCTACTCTAAACTTTGTCTCTGTATCTCCTGCTATAAATATTTTTCCGCTTCTAAGAAGGACTGAAGCATATGCACTTTGGTTGTCCCTCTACTCGAGCTTCATGTGGTTTGTGGATTGGATCTTGGGTAATCCAAGCTTTTGGGCTAATATCCCCTTATCACTGAGTGCCTAGCATGTGTGGTTTTATTTTTTGTGATTGGGTTACCTCACTCAGGATGATATTTACTATTTGGTATTCATTCAATGATGTTATTGTTTTTCATAGCTGATTAGTACTCTATTGTGTAAATGTACCACATTTTCTGGATCCATTCCTCTTTTGAGAGATATCTGGGTTGTTTCCAGCTTCTGGTTATTATAAATAAGGCTGCTATAATAATAGTGGAGCATGTGTCCTTGTTATATGTTGGAGCATCTTTTGTGTATATTCCCAGGAGTGGTATAGCTGGGTCCTCAGGAATTACTACGTCCACTTTTCTGAGGAATCTCCAGACTGATTTCAAGAGTAATTGTACCAGCTTGCAATCCCACAAACAATGGAGAACTGTTCTTTCTCCACATCCTTGCCAGCATCTGTTGTCACCTTAGTTTTTTATCTTAGCCATTCTGACTGGTGTGAGGTAGAAAATCAGGGTTGTTTTCATTTTCATTTCCCTGATGACTAAGAATGTTGAACATATCTTTAGGTGCTTCTCAGCCATTCGATATTCCTCAGTTGAGAATTCTTTGTTTAGGTAGGTACCCCATTTTTAATCTCTGGTTATTTGATTTTCTGGAGTTTATCTTCTTGAGTTCTTTGTATATATTTGATAATAGGCCTCTGTTTTATGTATCATTGGTAAAGATCTTTTCCCAATCTGTTGTTTGCTGTTTTGTCCTAATGACAGTGTTGTTTGCCTTAGAGAAGATTTGCAATTTTATGAAGCCCCATTTGTCGATTCTTGATCTTACAACATAAGCCATTGGTGTTCTTTTCAGATAAATTACCCTAGTGCCCATGTGTTTGAGGTGGTTCCCTACTTTTTCTTTTAGTAGTTTGAGTGGGTCTGGTGTTACGTAGAGGTCTTCGATCCACTTGGGCTCAAGCTTTTTACAGGGCAGGTTGTCTTTTTTACCCACTGGATGGTTTTAGCTCCTTTGTCAAAGATCAAGTGACCATAAATGTGTGGGTTCATTTCTGGGTCTTCAACTGTATTCCATTGACCTACCTGCCTGTCTCAGTACCAATACCATACAGTTTTTTTTTTATTACTATTCGCTCTGTAAAACAACTTGAGGTCAGGGATGGTGATTCCCCCAACAATTTTTATTGTTGAGAATAATTTTTGGTCTCCTGGGTTTTATTGTTATTCCAAATAAATGTGCAAGCCCATCTTATTTGCTATTCAATAGTGTTATAAAGCACTGAAAAAACACAACAACAAACAAACAAAAACAAATAGAACAAGGAAAGTATGTCTTTGGCTTATGCTTCTATTTTACAGGTCATCACTAAACAAATGGAGACAGAAATTGAACCAGGAACCTTGAATCAAACACCAAAGCAGAGGTAAAGAGGAAAGCATGCTTGCTGACATGCTCAGCCTGCTCTCTTACACAAATCAATGCTATAGGCCCCAGTCGTCTCTCACCCACAGTGAGTTGGGTTCTTTCACATCACTTAGAAGTGGGCTCATGACACTTTCTATCATGCATAATGAAAAAGCAAAGGTTCCAATCTTGTGCAAGTATTGTGAAAGTAACCAAAGATACTGTATATTCATGAGTGCAATGTCTACATTATATCCAGAAAGCATGGGCTCAAGTATTCCTTGCAAAACCCCTCACATTTACATTCTTTCTGCATTTCTTCCACAACGGTCCTTAAGCTTTCGACAGGATGATGTGATATTTAGTGATAACCAGTCTAGAATCATAATGTCTGTATTTAGATCTGCAATATCTACTACTAAATACTCCTCACTGATGAAGTCTGTGAGCAGGACTGATCTACAAATATAAAGATGTTTGTTTAGAATATCATATGACACCTTGTGTTTTTAGCCAAAACAGCAGGATTAAATTCTTCTCTGTGGTTTATGACAAAGTCAACCATAGGCTTGTGACACATTATACAATATTAAGAATGAGTGTTCTTCTGTAAATCATGATTTAAATACAAACAAATGTTGCTTGGTTAAACCCATAAGAGTTATATGCCTCTTGCAACACTGGACATGCTTTTCTAAGAAAATCATTGATGCATCTATGTTCAGTGTGAGGGAGCTCTAAAGTCTTTTCTCCCTAACAGCTTAAATAGATTCTTCTTTTACTCTGAAAATCAGCCTTAAGTGCAGAAATTGACTATTAATAGACATATTGAATTTCCATTGCCAAAAAAGCCATTGTGTTTTGAATATGTAGCAACAGAATCCTAGGTTATAATTCTCATGGAAACCCATAGTGTATTCTCTTGTATAGCCCCTTGCCTTCCTAACTGACTACCAGCTCTCATAGTGGTATTCTGCATTTGATACTGAAATTTTCAGTTAATAATCATTGGCTTCTAGCAGTTTTGCCACCAAGCCCTATGTAGAGCTTTTATTTATTTTTTATTACTATCCTAGAACTTTTTAAAATTTAATATACTCACACAGTAGAAGTTTCATTGCCCCTTTTCTACATTATATTGTTTTGCTAAACCCTAACTCACCCCTGTACTCTCTCCTACCTCCATAGCCCATTCCCATCTAAGCCTTATAAAAATGGTATGCCTCTCTGCTACTTTAATATCACAGGTGCTCCTCTGTAAACCTACCTTTATGGTTCTTTCATTTCTCATCTCTTAGTAATGTCTTTTTTATTTCCTAGCCTTGACAGGTTCTCCAACTTAAAAAATAGTTTAGGTCTTGGAAGAAATAATTGGCATACGTTGGAGAGCTTATACCATTTTTTCATCTAGGACTAAGTCACTTCACGAAGTATACTTTTCACAATTTCACCCACTCTCTTAATATCATAATTTAATTTTCTTTATATATTAATAACATGGATTTCATTCATTACTACTAGTAAATTATCAATACACATATTGTTGGACATCTAGAGAGGCTCCATAAATTCACCTTTTTAATTAGATGATCACTGAGAACAAATGAATAAGGTTATATGTAGGGAGAAACAGAGTATTTAGAACACACTAGGGAGTGGCACATCTGATACATGAGAAAACACTAATGTTGACTTTACTAAACATTCTACACTGACAAGTTCTCTACCAGTTTATAGGCCTATAACTGTGAACGATGTTCCACTTTCCAAGTATCCTCACCGATTGTGATTGTCATTTGTTTTCTACATAATAATTATTCTGTTTTAAATTACAGACAATATCAAGAGGGTTTTTAATCATCTTCTTTTTTTATTTTCTCTCATTTTTATTAAAAATAATTTTTCCATCTTTATTAACTTGAGTATTTCTTATTTACATTTCGATTGTTATTGCCTTCCCGGTTTCCAGGCCAACATCCCCCTAACTCCTCCCCCTCCCCTTCTCTATGGGTGTTTCCCTCCCCATCCTCCCCCCATTACTGCCCTCCCCCCAACAATCACATTCACTGGGGGTTCAGTCTTGGCAGGACCAAGGGCTTCCCCTTCCACTGGTGCTTTTACTAGGCTATTCATTGCTATGTATGCAGTTGGAGTCCAGGGTCAACCCGTGTACAGTCTTTGGGTAGTGGCTTAGTCCCTGGAAGCTCTGGTTGGTTGGCATTGTTGTTCATATGGGGTCTCAAGCCCCTTCAAGCTCTTTTAGTCCTTTCTAAGATTCCTTCAATGAGGGTCCCGTTCTCAGTTCAGTGGTTTAATGATGGCATTCGCCTATGTATGTGCTGTATTCTGGCTGTGTCTCTCGGGAGAGTTCTACATCCGTTCAGGTCATACTGCACTTCTTTGCTTCATCAATCTTACCTAGTTTGGTGGCTGTATATGTACGGGTCACATGTGGGGCAGGCTCTGAATGGGTGTTCCTTCTGCCTCTGTTCTAAACTTTGCCTCCTTATTCCCTCCCAAGGGTATTCTTGTTCCCCTTTTAAAGAAGGAGTGAAGCATTCACATTTTGGTCATCCTTCTTGAGGTTCATGTGTTCTGTGCATCTAGGGTAATTCAGGCATTTGGGCTAATATCCTCTTATCAATGAGTGCATACCATGTGTGGTTTTCTGTGATTGGGTTACCTCACTCAGGATATTTTCCAGTTCTATCCATTTGCCTATGAATTTCATAAAGTCATTGTTTTTGATAGCTGAGTAATATTCCATTGTGTAGATGTACCACATTTTCTGTTTCCATTCCTCTGATGAAGGGCATCTGGGTTCTTTCCAGCTTCTGGCTATTATAAATAAGGCTGCTATGGACATAGTGGAGTATGTGTCTTTGTTATATGTTGGAGTATCTTTTGGGTATATGCCCAAGAGAGGTATAGCTGGATCCTCAGGTATTTCAATGTCCAAATTTCTGAGGAACCTCCAGACCGATTTCCAGAATGGTTGTAACAGTCTGCAATCCCACCAACAATGGAGGAGAGTTCCTCTTTCTCCATATCCTTGCCAGCATTTTGCTGTCACCTGAATTTTTGATCTTAGCCATTTTCACTGGAGTGAGGTGAAATCTCAGGGTTGTTTTGATTTGCATTTCCCTTATGACTAAAGATGTTGAACATTTCTTTAGGTGTTTCTTAGCCATTTGGCATCCCTTGGCTGTGAATTCTTTGTTTAGCTCTGAACCCCAATTTTTAATAGTGTTATTTGTCTCCCTGCAGTCTAACTTCTTGAGTTCTTTGTATATTTTAGATATAAGTCTTCTATCAGTTGTAGGATTGGCAAAGATCTTTTCCCAATCTGTTGGTTGTCGTTTTGTCCTAACAACAGTGTCCTTTGCCTTAAAGAAGCTTTGCAGTTTTGTGAGATCCCATTTGTTGATATTTGATCTTAGAGCCTAAGCCATTGGTGTTTTGTTCAGGAAATTTTCTCCAGTGCCCATGTGTTCAAGATTCTTCCCCACTTTTTATTCTATTAGTTTGAGTGTATCTGGTTTGATGTGGAGGTCCTTGATCCACTTGAACTTATGCTTGGTACAGGGTGTTAAACATGGATCGATCTGCATTCTTCTACATGCTGACATCCAGTTGAACCAGCACTATTTGCTGAAAATGCTATCTATTTTCCATTGGATGGTTTTGGCTCCTTTGTCAAAAATCAAGTGACCATAGGTGTGTGCATTCATTTTTTGCAGAGGATATGATAGTATATTTAAGTGATCCCAAATATTCCACCAGAGAACTACTAAACCTGATAAACACCATCAGCAAAGTGGCTGGATATAAAATTAACTCAAATAAATCAGTAGCTTTCCTCTACACAAAAGAGAAACAAGCCGAGAAAGAAATCAGGGAAACGACACCTTTCTTAATAGTCCCAAGTAATATAAAATAGCTCGGTGTGACTTTAACCAAGCAAGTGAAAGATCTGTATGATAAGAACTTCAAGACGCTGAAGAAATTGAAGAAGGTCTCAGAAGATGGAAAGTTTTCCCATGCTCATGGATTGGCAGGATTAATATAGTAAAAATGGCCATTTTACCAAAAGAGATCTACAGATTCAATACAATCCCCATCAAAACACCAATCCAATTCTTCAGAGAGGTAGAACAATTTGCTAATTCATCTGGAATAACAAAAAACCCAGGATAGCTAAAACTACCCTCAACAACAAAAGGACTTCCAGGGGAATCACTATCCCTGACTCAAGCAGCATTACAGAACAATAGTGGTAAAAACTGCATGGTATTTTTACAGAGACAGACAGATAGGCCAGTGGAATAGAATTAAATCATCTTCTTATGTTTAAGTATAATAAATGTATTTAAAAAGTATTTATCAGTAACTTTTGTATCTTTTAGACCCCTCTCTACTGAAGAGATAGTACTACATTAAAATATGTTTAAAACTAATAAATGTAAATTTATTAAAGTACATGTTTGCCTGCAACTACTTATACAAATTGAAATTATAATATAAAATACAAATTACCTGTGCTCTTACAACCTATATAAGAGAAGGAATTCTGGGCATAGTGATGGATACTTTTATTGTCAGTAGCTGCAAAACAGAGACAGACAGTAGGGCAGCCTATTACAGCTGTCTCAGTATAGGTAGATATAATCCCACATGGGAAAAGCAAAGAAAATGCAGGGATTATACTTTTGTATTTATTGAAAGAAATGCTTTCCAATGCAAAAAGAGTCCATATGTAGTTGAATGTAAAAAAATCATCCATAGTCATAATTGCATATTAATCATTTCAAGCTCAAACATCAATTTTTTCTTTCAAAATTATTAAAATCATCTAAAATTTTGATGTATAAATTATACTTATATCTTATATCTTATAATTGCATAAGATTCTAATTTAAATGAGTATCAATCTATGGTATTATTTATAGTTTACAAGTTTGATACTAAAATGAGAATAGAATGATATGTGAATGTCTTTTAAAAAGGAATAAATGAATGAGTCTGTTTGCATTTCAGAATAAAGACCGGTACACTAAAATAAATGACGAACCAATGGTTATATTATGATGACAAACGAAAGCTCATTAGCCTCTTAACTGCATCCTTCACATCTTTGTTTCTGAGACTGTATATAAGTGGGTTGAGCATGGGGATGATAACTGTGTAGAAAACTGAGGCCACCTTGATTAGAAGCCAAGAACTTTTGGTGGTGGGAACACAGTAGAGACAGATGATAATGCTATGGTAAATGGTAATGGTAGTGAGATGGGAGGCACAGGTGGAGAAGACTTTGTAGCGCCCTCCAGTGGTAGGCATTTTCATGACAGTGATGACAATAAAAACATAAGAGGCGAGAATTATCAGCAGACTGCTTAGCTCATTGAAAGTAGCAAAGATGAAAATGACCTTCTGACTAATGTAGGGGTCAGAGCAGGAAACAGCAACAATGGCATCGTGTTCACACACAAAGTTATTTATGAACTTGGTACCACAGAAAACCAAGGTCAACATAAAATGGATGAATATAAAGGAACAGATTATACTCCAGGAGTATGATGCAGCTACCAGGGACCAGCAGAGCTTCTGAGACATAGCCACTGTGTAGAGAAGAGGATTGCATACTGCCACAAACCTGTCATAGGCCATCACTGCCAACATAAAGGTTTCTGTCACCACAAATATGCATGCAAAGAAGAATTGCATGACACAACCGGTGAAGGAGATCCTTCTGTCTTCCACAATCAAGTTTTCTAAGAGCTTTGGTGTGACAACAGTGGAGTAACAGAAATCCACAAAGGAAAGATGACTTAGAAAAAAGTACATGGGAGTGTGGAGCTTATGGCTGATCCTGATGAGAGCAATCATGCCCAGGTTCCCCAGCACAGTGACTGTGTATATGGTCAGGAACAGGAGGAACAGGGGCACTTGGAGATGTGGGTATTCTGAGAAACCCACGAGGATGAAGGTCACAGCAGAAGTCTCGTTTTCTTGAGTGCTATGAAGTAAAGAAAGAGTAATCTGCCAAATCAGAACTAATTCTAGTATTAGGGAAAAGTAAGAAAAAGTTCATACTTTGATGGGTTCTATATAAATATTACAGTAAAACATTACATTTTTAACATTTTATTTAAATGACACATATATAGGAGACAACACTTTCCGATTAAAATTTTGTAAAGATAATTGAAACAGGATTAGAGAAGTTAAAACTTAAAACGGTATATTCCAAATAAAAGAAGACTATTACCATTGAGAACTAGATTCTGCATAATGGTCTCTGTGTCAGCTTGCATGAATTTGAAATTATAAAACCACCTTGCTTGAATTTCAAAGTAGGAAATTTTTTTCTGAAGGAATGGCCTTTTAGTGCCTGCCCCACCTGGGAATGTTGTTGGTATATAAGTATAATCTCCACCAAAACTAGATAATAAAGAAATGCATGCTCACAGGATCCTGATATAGCTGTCTCCTGAGAGATTCATGCAGAGCATGTCAAATACAGAGGCGAATGCTAGCAGCAAAGCAGTGAACTGAGAATAGGGTACCCGTTGTTGGAATTAGAGTAGGAATTGAAAGAGCTGAAGGGGCTTGCAACCCCATAAGAACAACAATACAAATCAACCAGAGCTGCCAGGGACGAAATCACTGCACAGAGACTACATATAAACAGATCCTTTGCTCCAGCTGTATATGAAGTAGAGGATGGCCATGTTGGGCACCAATGCAAGGAGAAGCCCTTGTATGGGAATGTCAGAGGGGGAGGCAGGTAGCACGGTGGTTGGGGAGGAGGAACACCCTTATAGAAGAAGGCAAGGGAGGTGGAATTGAGGCTTATGGCAGGGAAACTGGGAAAGGGAATAACACTTGAAATGTAAATACAAAATTCAGTAATACAAAAGATAAAAAAGAAAATAAATAAAATAAATAATTGTTTAAAACAAAAAAGTCTCATATACTTAGAAAAAAATGTTCTTTCAAAGAAAATAGATATAGTTACTTTTGTTGCACCCAAATTAATAAGCACTTAAAGTGAAAATGTGAAAGATTTCCATTTAGAACTAGGATCACAATTGGGTATCCTGAGTACACTACAGGATGAGACTTGAGAAGAAGCAGAAGGAAGGAGGAAAAAAGAGAAGAAGGAGGAGGAGGAGGGGGAGGAGGAGGAGGAGGAGGAGGAGAAAAGGAGGAAAGAAGAGAAGGAGGGGGAGGAGGAGGAGGGAGGAGGAGCAGAAAAAGAAGAAGAAAAAAGAATGAAGAAGAACAAGAAGAAGAAGATCAAGAACAGGAAGAAGAAGAACAAGATGAAGAACAAGAAGAACAAGAGGAAAGGAGGAGGAACATCATCATCATCATCTTCATCAGGATAAGGAATAAATGAAACACAAAAGGAAGTAAATGGAAATTTAGATCTGGATACATATTTAGAGGATTTTTGAGGAGGAGGATATTGGAACCTATTTTTGTGTTCATGTATTAAATATTTTTTTAGCAGCAATTCTAAAAAATTAATGTTATGACAATGAACAAGAAGGAGAAAGATATAAGAACAGGAAGAATATGAAATTGTCCTTTTTTCATTATAATATATTTAGAATATGAATAATAGACATAAAATCAAAGAAGAGCCAAAAAAGCACTATAGCATTCTTATAATGTTTAAAGCATTGCCAAAGACAATTTTCTAAACAGAGAGCTTCTAAAATTAATGCACAGCACTTCTAAATGATACTAGTCATTTCTTCAACAGCAACAAAAGGGTAACTTACTAACATGCAACTTCAAGAATAGAGTGAGTTTGTAGAGACACCAAAGTAATTAAAAGAATTTCTGTGTTTTCAGAGGACTCCAGATCTGTTCTAAGCACCCAAAACTGGAAGCTCCCATTTCTGTAACTTTAGCTCCAGGGAAGGGGATACACTTACCTTTTATCCCATAATCACCTTCACACATAGGATATAAATTCATAAAAATACAAATCTATATCTATATCATATCTATATATGAAATAAAACAAACATTAAAAATTAAATAAATATAAGGCAAATTTGTTATATATTAAAATGTGTAAACTGTAGTATGATATACAGGAAATGCAAAGTTTTAGTAAACATCTCTGATAATCAAACTTACAAAAATTTATAGACAAATGTACACACCTAGGGAGGAAACAGAAAAAAAAATGTTTTCTTCTGAACTCTGGTGTAGATGCCACATGATCTGGACAGCCAATCAAAAAACATAACATCATATTTTAGATTCTCCTACACATTTGCATTATCCTTTCATTGGACTACAGCAGCCTCCAACCCAGAGAATCAATATTGCAAAAAATACAGCAATTCTTTATCTGTCCTTTACAACATCCATCAGGTCTCAAACTAGCCCTACATTCCTGCCTCATTTTACAGTTAAATCCATACTACTTAAAAGATTCTACCAAATGCTACATTCCTCCTTGAGCATAGAACAGATTGAAGCAAAGAGTAGTGAATTGTGATGCTCATGGCTCCTTAAAATGCTGAGAATAATGAACTCATGACTACAGATCTCTGAACATGCTATTAATAGCACATTTTGGAAAAAATCAGTAAACATTATGGAAGAACAGAAAGATTGTAAGAGCCACTGTGAGATGGAGTGAAAATGCTATTTTTGGGGTATGGCATGGCTATGACAAGCATAGTTACCATTCTTCGTGCTGGTTCTGCATAAACTATCAGTATTCATGGATCAGATAAAGGTCCATAAATGTTCATGCAGCTCATCTCCTTGCAGAATTATAAATGGATGTTGTATTCTGGGTTAAATATAATCATTTGTTTTAGTTTGGTACAAAATAAGTAGCTGATCAGTGTTCAGTGCATAGTTCCAAATGCATGGATTTACAGAATATTATAAAATGAAATAAGAATCCTAGAATGTAAAAACATAAACTTGTCCAAAGTGCACTGGTGACAGGAATGAGACTGAGGTCAGAAAGGATTGGTGGTGAGAGTAAGCAGAGGCACTGTACATGTATGCTACTGTGAGACAACAACGTTAACCAGTAAAAAATATTTTGTGACATTTTGAGGGTAATGTACATAATCATGTAAGCCTGCCAAACACAACTTTAAGAATTTTAAATGAAATGAAAATCTACATTGTTCTGACTTTTTAAAACCAACAGAATACAAATCCAGTCTCAATAAATCTGATGTATTTTTTAAACACTGGAATATTTGACAACCTGTTATAATCAACATATTTAACAGGAGGAATTTACATTTCTCTTGTCTCTCTATATCCTCATGCATTATTGAATTCTTCTTTGTGATAGGTATTTATCTCCTCCATACATGATCCATTAAAATGATTGCTATTGATTTACTACCACAAAATATTGGATATGCTATTTCATTTTTCTGATACCACCTTGTATGTAGCCCAGCCTAGCCTTCAAATAACTGTGAAGCCAGACTTTGCAACAAACTAAGAACTCAAATAAGAATGAATTTTTAAACCTCATCTTCCAGCCTCAACCTTCCAAAGTCTGAGATTATGTATCTATGACATATTATACTTCAAATTTTAGTTTTATAAAGATTACTGTTTCACTTACCTGCATGGAGTTATAACTTATATTTTACTATTATTCCAAAATGTTTCTTTCCTTCATTGATATTCAGATAGCTAACCCTAGAAAACTGTGAAGGAATCATCATATAGTAGTAAGAAATCTTCATTAAAGAAGAAAGCTGGATTTAAAATTTTGGGGTACCCACAAATTTGTAAAAATACACTATGGCCTCATTTCCTCATGCAAATGAAATAACAGAAATGAATCAACTCACCTAAATACAGAGGGTCCTGAATGATGCATTTACTTAAGAATTCTTTGTTAAAGTTAATGAGATACCAAAATATGCTTTTGTTTTACTAGTTAGTCAACAGATATAGCTCTGGAAGAATGTTCATCTGCAATATATTTAATGGTTGTTTTAAATGAACTTTAGCCACTCCCTTAGTCAAACAAAGACAGAACATCACATTTTAAAAGATAAACATTGTTTATTAATTTTGCACAAATATATGTGCTCAAGGCATCAGGAACTAGTATATTAGGGGTTTTCACTGAAAAATTACCTAGGAGAATACATTTTAAACAATTAGAGGTAACAATGTCCCATATGGTTTTGTGTTACATGTTTAAAACCCCAGGGCATTAATCCAATCAACTCTATTCTGTAATCATAATGAATAATAATAAAGTATACATGCAGTATATATACATGAACATATATAATGCATGCATTACAATATACCTAATATACTCTAATGAATATGAAAAAAAGAATTATACAAGGAAAAGAGGTCATAAATGTGGCTCAAGGAAAATTGTTTATATATAGACAAATGCCCACTCACTCAAAAACAGTATACAGACTTAATGTATTTCCCATCAAAGTCTCAACACAACTTTTTACAGACCTTGTAAGAATACTTTTCTACTTCATATGAAAAGAACAACAATTAAAAAAACAACAAAACAGAATGCAGCAATATCAGGACAGCTAAAACAATCTTGAACAATAAAAGAATTGCTAGCGGCTTCACCATTTCTGATTTCAAATATATGTATTATAATTTGCTCTCCTGGACATGGGTGTTCGACTCTCTCTGAAATTATCTTATAAAATTTCCTGCAAATGTATAGATAGGAGTACTCATCAAATGTCAAATTCTGTAATGACATAATCCAATTCATTTTTAAAGTTTTAGCTATTTACATGCATGCGTTTTTTGCCTGCATATATTCCTGTGCACACTCTATATTGATGCTAGCCAAGGATATCTAGAGATTCTGTGCAACGAGAGTGAAACGTAACTGTGAGCACTGGATAGTAGTTGTGCTTTGAACCTGGGCCCTCAGCATAAGCAACTAGAACTTTTAACCCTTAGCTATCTCCAACCTTCCACCTACCATTTTATGTGTGTATATGTCTGAAGGATAATGAACGTACAGGTGAGAGTGACCTCCTGGCCAACAGAATCTTGTACTTGAATTGTAGAAACAGACAGAGAGTATATAGATCTACTGGAAGAGGACGATGTGTATTCAACCATAGAGCCATCTATCCTGTTCCATCATCTCATTGTCAAACCTGACTATAAAAATAACATCATGCAGATTTTAATACTATATTTCTGTAGTACAACTTTAAATAAGAGTGGTGATGCCTGTGATTTGAACCTGAAATTGTTGTGTACTGTATTGTTTGATTTTTTTGTTGTTGTTTGTTTTATATGAAATAGAAGAATATCCTTATAAAATCGGTAAATAATTGTGTTGAGATTTTAATGGGGGAATATTTCAAAGATGTATTTTTTTATTGAATATTCATTTTTACTATGTTTATCACACTGACTGATGAGTTTGGGAGATCTTTCCATTCTGATATCTACTTCATTTTCTTACTTCAAAACAAGAAGTTTTATCATACAAGTCTTTGAACTGCTTTGTTAGATTTACCATAACATATATTATTTCAGGCTCCTGCAAAAGATGCCCTTTGACTTCTTTCTCAATCCATTATTCACTTTTATAAGTTGCTGTCTGAGTTAGGGATTTCTGTCACTGTGAAGAGACCCCTATACCAAAGTAACCTTTATTAAGAACAATATTTACTTGGGGCTGCCTCATAGGTTCTGAGGTTCAGTCCATTATTAGAATTGCAGGAAGCATAGTAGCATCCAGGCAGACATGGTACTGGAGAAGCTGAGAGTTCTACAACTTGATCCAAAGACCAGCAGGAGAATACTGGCTCCCAGGCAGTTAGGAGGAGGGTTTCTTAAAACCCTCCCATAGTGATACATTTCTTCCAACAGGGCAATACCTTCTAATAATTCCACTGCCTGTGCCAAGCAATCTCACACCACCACAGATGGCTCTTGATCATGCATTTGTGGTTTTGTAATTTTCTTAATTAAGAAGCAATTTACTTCTTGTCCCTCCTAGTTTTTCACTACCAAAAACAAGTAGTCAAAGAAAAACCTGACCATAATACTCACACGAGGAAAGGTATTATAAAGATAATTCATGGCTCCACAGGTGCTGAGGTTTATCTAAATGAATATGAAAATTTTCCTATAGTCATGTTTTGTTGGTTTAAAGTAAGACATATGTCAGTGTTTAGATATGGATATTGATGATAGTTGAAAGGATTCTGCAAGGAGGACCTTGATGTTCCTTGAGGTTTGAGGAAGATGATGTTCTATTTAGCAATGAACAGTTCACCGTCACATGCTCTACATTTAGACCTACAATTTGTTTCTGCATTAACTATTACCAACAAGAACACCAACAAAAAAACCTTCACTGATATGGGATGTGAACAACACTAATCTACATGAATAAAAATAGTTGTTTAGAATGCAATATGACACTATGTGTACTTAGTCAAAACAGCAATACTACTTTTCTCTGTGTCTTATGACCAAGCTAACCAATGATTACTGACATTATATACAATATTATACATACATATATACATACATACATACATACATACATATGTACATACATACATATACAAATATAGACACACACACACACACAAACACACACACACACACACACACACACACATGATCATGGAGAAAGACAAAGGGCCCCACAATGTAAAAGGCTATTAATTTCCACTAGAAGTTCATCTGCTTACAAAGAGATCTAACTTGATTAAATAGGTAAGAACCATACTCTCTCGTACTACTGAATATGTCTTTCTAGAAAAATCATTTTTGTACCTCATGTGGTCCACAAATGTGTAGGATACCTAGTGAATTTTCTTACTATCTGCTTAGATAGATACTTCCTGTACTCTGAAAAATAGCCAGCAGTATGGAAAGTACTTGTTAATAGAAAGCTTCGTTTTGCACTGCCAAATAGTTCAAGTGTTTGGTATCTTTAGCAACAGCATCTTAAGATGACTTTCTGGTGGAAACCAATAGCCTTTCTATTGTTGGGTCCTTTGTCTTTCTCTAAGACCACCAGCTCATGGACAGCAATTCTGCATTTGATACTGAGATTTTCCTTTAATAACCATTGACTCCTCAGAGTCATGTCATCTAACCATATATGGTATTTCCATTTAAATGGTTTTTAATTAATTTTAAAAATTAATTTAGGTTCTTTTGATGTTTAATATACTCACAAAGTAGTAAGTTCCCATTGTCCCTTTACTACATTTTTTGTTTCATTTTGCTAAGCCCTAACTGAACCCTTTATTATTGCTTCTTTCTTACTCCCATAGTTTTCTAAACATGGTATTCCTCCCTGCTTCTTTCATTTCGTGTGTGTTCTATATCCCCTACTCTTACACTCTTTTATACATCACCTTCTAGTGATCTCCTTTTTAATTGATATCCTTAACATGTACTCAAATTTGAAAAATTGGCTAAGGATTGGAAGAAAAGATTGGCATATATTAGCAATACCAATTTATCTGAGCCTAAGATCACTTAATATAATTTTTCCAATTTCACCCATTTTCCTGTTAGTTTCATAATTTTATTTTTATTACACACGGATAAAAAAATTACTATATGTATTATAATTTAAATATCTGTAAATCTATTGTTGGACATCTAGAGTGGCTCCATAAATTCGCCTTTTTAACTAGATGATCAATGATTAAGGTTGTATGCAGGGGTATACAGAGTACTTAGAGCACACTCAGGAGTGGCATATGTGAGATATGATAAAGTTCTATTTTTAAATTGACTACAACATTGCACACTGAGGTGTCTGTACCAGTTTATATGCCCTCCAACTGTGAATAAATGTTCCCTTTCCAAGTATCCTCATCAGTTCTGATTGTCATTTTGTTCCTACATATTATTCTGCCTAAAGTTACAGGGAATCTCCACATGGTTTTAAATTTATTTTTTATTATGTCTCAGAAGGATGAACTCATTAAAAAAATATTTATCTGTACCTGTATGTATTATGGAAAACTCTACATTGAAGAATACTTTTTCTTCAGTTTACTTTATGTTCAAGATATTTATCCTGTCTCATATGTATGCTAGTAAGAAATCATTAGTAAACCTTTATTTCTTGAGGCCCTTCCTCCCCAGAGTACAAAAGGCAGTGAGTAACCAAAATATCTGAGACTATATCATGCTGGTTATACTCCATTCAAAGTTGTCTTTTGTATATGAAAATATAATTTAATCTTGGAAATATATAAATGATATTTAGTAGATTTAAATGTACAATATTTTAAAATTTCAAGCAGAGCTGTATGTAAAAGAATTAGTATATTCTACTTAATTACTATGAAAGATATCCAAATCAAATATTTTATTTACAAGCTATATTGAGCAGGTTCGGGATCTATTCTAACTTACACTCCAACCATCTGTCTTTTGTTACTTGTTTCTCCTGGCCACCTGCTCATGACCCATCTCTTCTCAATGACTGTCTCCTTCCTTTGTCTCCTTTTTTCCTTCTCCTTGGTCTCTCCTGAGAACCATCACTGGATTGTCAACCAAGCCTTTTTCTCCATACTGCACAATCACAGGATGCAAGTTTTTATTAACCAATTAATTTTAAATTGGAGAGCAGAGTTTGCATCTTTTTTCCTTCTCCTTGGTCTCTCCTGAGAACCATCACTGGATTGTCAACCAAGCCTTTTTCTCCATACTGCACAATCACAGGATGCAAGTTTTTATTAACCAATTAATTTTAAATTGGAGAGCAGAGTTTGCATCATGTCACTTGGTGTACATGAGGATCTTCTTACCAGATGAAGAGTGTGTAATATTTGAATAAATAGCAGCACAAGACCATCGCAAGCTGTTGGAAAATGGCTTTAATCCTAGACTTGAGGGAAGAATATGTGATCTTTGTGAGACCATCATAGTCTACAGAGCAAGTGCCAAGACACCTAAGAGCACAAAAAAATTTTATTTCAACCCCTCATCAAAAAAAGAAAATATCTGTAGAATCAGCTGCTAAACTGAGTGATGATTGGAAATGTACAGATGATCCAATGAGAAGGTTTCACACTTAATTGAAAATAGCCAAAGGCTTAAAGATTAATATATGTCAGCTGCTGTTGGCCAGCCCTGGCAGTTCTACTTTTTTGTCAGTTCTTCTTGAGGCAGAGGAAGGGGAACAGGGTCTGTGGGGGTAAGAATTGTTTTTACAAGATATTTAGTGTTGCTATATAATAATAAAATATTTACCTATCTTAAATCTTAGTCACTGTGCTTCAGTAGATAAACTTCCTTATGAGTTCCTTGGAGGAGAGAAATATTCAGTACCTCATCATAAAGCAGCAGAGGACTGAGTAGCCTTTGTTCTATTTATGCTTCTAGTTGAAGTTGCAGGAAGAAAAAGAGTACTTTGAAAAGTGATTTTAGCCTTAATTTCTAAGTTCTCCTCTAAAACATTTCCTATGAAATTTCTCTAAATAAAGGGTGGTCAGGCTTCCAAGAAAAGGGGATAAGGGATTTCTTTTCTCTCTGTCTTTGCTTATATACCTTTTTGAATACATGATCACATTGTAAAAAACATCATCACAAGTTCACACATAGATTCAAATAATAAATTGAATGAAAGTTTACAACAGAGAAAGTTTACATGCATATCTATTAGTAGTAATTTTCTGGCTAAACATTCATCACCTCTGCCAAGCTCAACAGGTTAAGGGAGGGTAAAAAGCCATAACTTTAGTGAATAAGTAATTAGTGAATTTTTGTATAGTTAAAACCAGTCAATATTTTATAATCTGTCCTTGTGCCTATAGTAAATTGTTAGCTCACTTTTGTGACCTTTGGTTAATAGTTTTAGAACCTGTTGGAATTTGCTCTGCATAGTAGATTTATTCTTGCTATCTCAGGAACAATTATCTAGCGACCCTTGAAAACTGGCACAGTTCTCATTGCAGATTTGATTTTCAGAGAGACCCTAGTAGCAGCCCTACTGTAAAAAAGCACAAGAAAAAAAGCATAATAGTTACTAATATAGTTTTAGGAATTCTTATATGATCATTGTTAAGAATTAAATGTCATCATTTTTCTATATAGAATCACTACAAGACAGTATACTTTTTTGTTAGGCAGAAATCTGCTCAGACAGGTAGGCTAAGAGCCAGGGATTGTATAGGCTTAATAATAACAGGAAAAGCATATTAATATCAGGAAATTTTCCTACAATGAAATACTCCTGGGCATCCTACAGGAACAAATTTGTTGTAGATTTTAATCAAAGGAAAATCTATCTCAGGACGACCGCCTGCTAGCTTTTAGCTTCTTCTTGTTGGATCCTTGCAGTCAAGCGTTTAAAAAGTTTAGTAACATCATTAAACATTGTCATTTTATAGTATACATTAATGTGATTATCAATAAAAAGATTAAAGAAATGAGTGTATCTTATAAATAATAAAATGGCTTCAACTTAATGGTTCACTTCTAATTCTCTTCTGAGTCGCAGGTTAAGAAATCTACACTTTTACAAGTTGTGGGTAATATTCTTACATTATCACTGATACATCATTTATATTGAGTAGCAAAATAAATAATAATTCACAAAAATCTAACAGGAAATTGGACTGTGTTTTAGGATATATTTAATTAATGTAATTCTTCACTAAACAAAACCAGTAGCCACATGGCTCAGAGAAGAACCAAGATTAAAGACTATTATTAACTGACTCCATATAATAGTCCAAGCTGCTCAAAAGTCAATGTCAATGAAACCTTAGCAATTGCTACTTATGGAATACTGGTCTATTAATATTATTGTTCAGTATTATTTCTTTTTATCAGTGAATAAGAACATGAAAATGTTTATCAATTATATCAATGTGGTGGCTGTCATATTTTGCTGAAATAGAAATGATCTAGACTTCTTTAAATGCTTATTAGAAACTATTAAATTAAGAATTTCAATAAACAATTACAGAAATAAAGCTGCATTAAAATATTGATTAAAATGTTAAATTTATGTGTTAAAGTACATGTTTGTTAGCAAGTATTTATTCGAATATAGTTATAATAAACATATAATTTACCTATGAGAGTTTCCAAACTCTATAAGAGAAAAAGTATGTATAGTGAGGGATAATTTTAATCCCATTAGGTGCAATGCTGGGATAGACAATAGGGCAGCCTAGACTACAGAGCTACCTCAGTATAATAAGATGCTATTTCAAACAGGCAAACAAAGAGAATGAAAGGAATTATATTTTCGTGATTATTAAAGTAGAAAGTTTCCACTCAAAAATAGCCCATATAGTTCAATGTATAAAAAAAAGCATTTACAGTCAGTATTTCCTATTCAATAGTTCTCAAGCTCAAAGTTCAAAACTTTTTCTTGATAAATTATTAACATCATCTAAAACAGTTTGATTTATAAATTGTAATAAAATCTTCCTTAGCACCTAAATATTTTTAAAGCAAATAACTGCATAAAATTTTAATTTAAATATTAGGAGCAATAGTCTATAATGACATTTATGATTTACAGGTTATAATAAATATGGGAATGTGATAAGTCAGTAATGTTTGCTTCAAAAAAAAAAAAAGAAAGAAAAAAAAAGCACCTTAAAAATCTACTTGCTTTTCAGAAGAAAAACCAGTATTCTAAAATAAATACCTAACTGTTCAGGACACACATTTTATGATGACAAAGTAGAGCACATTAGTTTCTTAACTGCATCCTTCACATCTTTGTTTCTGAGACTGTATATAAGTGGGTTGAGCATGGGGATGATAACTGTGTAGAAGACCGAGGCCACCTTGACCAGAAGCCAAGAACTTTTGGTGGTGGGAACACAGTAGAGACAGATGATAATGCTATGGAAAATAGTGATGGTAGTAAGGTGGGATACACAAGTGGAGAAGACTTTGTAGCGCCCTCCAGTGGTAGGCATTTTCATGACAGTGATGACAATTAAAACATAAGAGGTGAGAATGATCAGCAGACTGCTTAGTTCATTGAAAGTAGCAAAGATGAAAATGACCTTCTGACTAATGTAGGGGTCAGAGCATGAAACAGCAACAATGGCATCATGTTCACACACAAAGTTATTTATGAACTTGGTACCACAGAAAACCAAGGTCAACATAAAATGGATGAATATAAAGGAACAGATTATACTCCAGGAGTATGATGCAGCTACCAGGGACCAGCAGAGCTTCTGAGACATAGCCACCGTGTAGAGAAGAGGATTGCATACTGCCACAAACCTGTCATAGGCCATCACTGCCAACATAAAGGTTTCTGTCACCACAAATATGCATGCAAAGAAGAATTGCATGACACAACCGGTGAAGGAGATCCTTCTGTCTTCCACAATCAAGTTTTCTAAGAGCTTTGGTGTGACAACAGTGGAGTAACAGAAATCCACAAAGGAAAGATGACTTAGAAAAAAGTACATGGGAGTGTGGAGCTTATGGCTGATCCTGATGAGAGCAATCATGCCCAGGTTCCCCAGCACAGTGACTGTGTATATGGTCAGGAACAGGAGGAACAGGGGCACTTGGAGGTGTGGGTATTCTGAGAAACCCACGAGGATGAAGGTCACAGCAGAAGTCTCGTTTTCATAGATACTATGTAAAATAAAGGAAAGAGTGATCTGAAAATTAGAAAAGTATTATTTTCAATAGAGAAGTGTGGTAAAAATAATACTGAGCAGTTTGAGGGATATTATGGAATATGGCTTAAATATAATACATTGTTTATTCTTTCAAATGTTTACTACATATTACATATAATGATATAAATCTTTAGCTTAGAATATTAAAAGTATAATGGCCTAAAAAGATGTCCAAATTTATCCAGTTAGATTTTATTAAAAAAAAATGCTTCTACTTTCATAGATAGCAAGTTTCCTAAGAAAGGCTCCATTAATCAATCCCTTGAATGAATCAGAAAGTAAGAGAATTGTTCATTGGCAATAAATAGGCAATGCCATTGTCTGCACGGTATTTACTGCTTTGTCATACAAATCAGAGCTTTAATAAAAAATATGGCAATGTTTCTATTTATATCCAGTATAAGTACTAAGAAAAAATAAAGGACCTTATGTGAGTGTCCAGCCTGGGTTACATGAGACTGTGCTTCAGGAAAAAAGATCATATAAAAGTAAATGTTACAGTTGATTACTTTTTCTCTACTTATTTAACCTATTAATGTATTTTGCAGTTCAAGTTACATAAGCCCAAAGCATAGTATGGGTCTAGTCGTTGGAAGATTTTTATATGTTCATAGTTATAATGAGTTGATTTGAATATTAAAGGTTTATTCTTGGAGTAATGTTATGTTATTTATTATAATTTTAACAGACAAAAATGTTACTGGGTTTATTGTGAGAGAAATGGTCAAAATGAGATAGTGAAAAAAATATTTTTCAGTAAAATGTGTTTAGGCTATGAATAACACTGATATAAAATCAACTAGGACACACGGACACACACACACACACACACACACACACACACACACACCATTTTAACAATGAGATTTAAAGCATTGCCCAAATATCTGTCAAAATGCAGGCCTCCTTGGAATGGTGCCTAAAACTCTTTTCAATGCTATTATTCATTTCCTCAATAGTAAAAACGAGTTTCTTTTCTTTTTTACACTTATTTATTCATTTATTTTTATTGGATACTTTCTTAATTTACATTTCAAATATTATCCTCTTTTCCAGTTTTCCCTCCAACATCCAACATCAAAAAAAAAAAAAAAAAAAAAAAAAAAAAAGCTGTACTGGAGAGGTACCTAAGTGGCCAAGAAGCTTTTTGTTCTTTCAAAGGTACCAAGTTCAGTTCTCAGCACTAATACCCAGAGTCTCAAATCTTCCCAGAACTTTACCTCCAGGGACACCATCTCCTCTCATGCATAGTCACCCTCCCTCACCTGAAATGTATATAAATAAAAACACAATTATACACATTGTGAAATAACAATATAGAGTAACTAATTATATACAAATATTGATTTTACCAATAGTTCAAAACTATTAATCAATTTCTGTTATTCTGTATATAAGAGTTAATTTTCTTTTTCCAATTGGCAATGTTAAATGTCAAAAGTGGTAAAAGAAAAATATAATTACTTGGATCTTAAATAATTGTAGTGGGGGATTTCTGTCTCTATTGCTTTTGTTAGAGAGGAGCTTTACAGGTGAATAAAACAATTGAATATTAGCCTTTCAAAATTGTTTATGAATATTTAATATGAACATATGACTTCATATTTGACACTTCCCACAACTATCTCATAAAGGAAAGATGCATAAAGGTATTTGTTTTAGTTGACATATAGTTTTACTTCTTTAATGGGGTCTGTGACTAATAAGAACTTTGGGTATAAATAAAATACAAGTTAAAAGGAAAAAAAATGAAATAAGTTAGAAGGCAAATTTGTAATGAACATAAAGTAATTAAAATGTAGTATGCTAGAACCAGTGGAAGGGGAAGCCCTTGGTCCTGCCAAGACTGAACCCCCAGTGAATGTGATTGTTAGGGGGAGGGCAGTAATATGGGGAGCATGGGAAGGGGAACAAAAAAAATGTAGTATGTTACACAGGAGATAACAGATTAAGTAGTAAAGATCTTGTGATAATCAGGCATCCTGAAAATTACATCCAGGTGTGCACTCTTATGAATAAAGTTCTAAAAAATAAGTGTCTCCTTGAAATATGGTGTAGATGCTTCAGGGTATTATTTAGAAGCTAAATCAATGAAGATAACCCTCTCTCATCCTACATATTTGCATCAGTCTTTCAAGATAATACAGCAGCTTTCTACCCAACACAAAACAGAGAAAAACACAAGCAACTTCCAAACAGTCCTCTACATTAGTCATCAAATTTCAACACAAGTGCTACATTCTTGCCACATTTCCAAGACATAGATACTACTTGAAATGTTCTGTCTAATGTTGCTTTTCTCCTCAAGCATAGAAGTTTTTGCAGTGACCAATAATGAGTTGGTTATGGCTCCTCATCAGTAATGGACTGATAAGTGTGATCCCGGAATGTTATTGAAAGCACGTTAGGGAAGGACCAAGAAACATAGAAAAAAGAAAACAAAGACTGTAAGAATCCAAAGACAAGTAGAAGGGATGGGATATGTCACCCTCAGGGCATGGCACAGCTGTGGCAAGCATAGTTAAAGTTGTTTGTGCTCATTTAACACAAACAAAAGCTGGAAATACTCATGAATCAGACAAGGATTCGTAGAGCTCAAGTCCTTGCATAATTATAAGCAGTTGTTGAATTCTAGTGCAAAACTGTTCAATGGCTTCATTTTGACACCACATAATGAGCGTATCAGGCTCCAATGATCAGTTGCAACTCATTACTATATAAAATGTCTTAAGATCAAAAGGGCAGAAAACAAAAAACAACAAAGACAAAACAAAGAAACAAAACAAACAAAAAGCTCAAAAACCCTCCAAGAAGGTGAAACAGGGACCTTCCTGGTGGTTACAATAGAGATAAGTTTAAGATCAGAACTCAAGTATGAGGGACAGTGAATACCATGCAAAATACTCATGTATGATGTTGTCATGTATGATAGTTTATATGATATTTAGAGATTAATGTATATCATGCTAGCCTGACAGTTGCAACTTTAAAAATTCCTAAAGTTTTGTGAATAAAACATGAAATATATATTGTTCTGACTTTCTACAACCAACGAACTCTACACATTCAATCTCATTATAACTAACACATTCTTCTCAAATCCTGGAATATTTGATAACCTATTATATTGAACATATTCCACTGAAGACATTGAGTTTTCTCCTTTTTCCTCCATATTTCAAATTTCTCCATGTTTATTCTAATTTCTCTCATGCATCATTGAATTGCTCTCTGTAACGGGTATTACTAGTGTATTCTTCTCCATCTATAGTCAAACAAGATGTATCTATCTCTTCATTATGAAAAAGTACTGACTTTAGACTTCTTTATCACATGTGCTCTGTCTGGCCTTCAAATAACTATGAAATCACAGCATACTGAAAGTTACAACATACATGACTTTGTAATGTTGATCTTCCATGATTTACCTTCCAAATGCTGAAAATATTAATCTATGTCACAATAATACTGTTGAAACCTTATATTTACAAATAACACTGTTGGTTTTACTTACCTCCCGAGAATTATGCTAAATTAGATTTTATTACTTTTTTCTACGATGTTTTTGTCATTGATTGATGTGCAAAAAATATCCACTAGAGAACCATGAAAGAATTATCCAAGAGTACTAAAAATTCCTTTTTAGAGAAGGAAGCTGGATTTAAGGCTATTGGACTCTACAGATGTGGCTTTCCACATCTGTAAAGAACACTAAGCCTGTTGGAGAAGGTAGAGAAAGGATTGAAGGAGCTGAAGGGGCTTGCAACCCTACAACAACAACAACACCAACCAACAAGAGTTCCAGGGACTAAACCACTACACAAAGAATACACATGGGCAGACACATGACTCCTACTGCATATGTAGCAGAAGATGACCTTGTTGGATACCAATGGGAGGAGAAGCTGTTGGTCCTGCAAATGCTGGATCCCCCAGTGTGGAGAATTTCAGGGTGGGAAGAGGGGGTGTTTGGGGAGGGGGAACACCCTCATAGAAGAAGGGGAAGAGGAGATGGAATGGGGGCTATGGAACAGGAAACCAGGAAAGGGAATACCATTTGAAATGTAAATTTAAAAAAAAAGAAAGAAAGAAAAAAAAGAACACTAAGGTCCTCATTCTTTTGTTTAAATGAAATAACAATCAAATCAACTCACCTAAATACAGAAGGTCCTGAGTGATACATTTACTTAGGAAATTTTTTGTTAAGATTAATGAGCTACCAAAATCTTCTTGTTTACTAGTTAATCAGCAGAAATACCCCTGGAAGAATGTTCATCAGCAGTATATTTTCTGAGCATTATAAATGAAATTTAGACACTCTTTTAGACAATCTCAAAATACCAGACCAATCATCACATTGAAAAATATAAAAAGGAGAAAAACACTTAAAAGGTTTCTAAATTTGACATAAATACATCATCAAGTCCTTGGGGATAAGGACATTAGGGATTATCACTGGAAAAAAGTCTACAGTCTGAATAATTAAATGTTACACTGTTCCATATGATTGTATATTACATCCTTAAACCTTAGATTATTCATACTATCAGGATGAATATTATTAGTTTATAAACATAATCAATACAAATTGATTTTAATAGATATAAAATGCAGAAAGACAAAGAAAAATGAGTGATAGTAGTCAAATTATATGAAATACATATTACATTAATATATTACATGTTTTATTAATTAATTAAATATATTATGAGTATAATATATAATATATATATTATCTCTGGGTTGAATATATGAAAATCAATCAATCAAATCCACTATATAAACAAAGTAAAAGAAAAAAATTACATGAACTTCCCATTAAATGCTGAAACAACCTAGAACAAGATCCAACAGCTCTTGATTTTAAAAGTTTTGTCAAGAACAGGGATTCAATGCACATACCTAAACATAATTAAAGCAATCTACAGCAAGCCATAGCCAACATCAAATTAAATAGAGAAAAACATGAAGCAATACCATTACAATGAAACATAAAACAAGGCTGCCCACTCTCTCCCTGTCTATTCAACATAGAATTTAAATTTCTAGCTAGAGCACTAAGAAACAAAAGTAAATTGAGGAGCTACAAATTGGAAAGGAATAAGTCAGTATATCGCTATTTGTGGATTATATGTAGTATAAAGGAGCAACCCCAATATTTTACCAGATAACTTCTACAACTGATAAACACCTTTAGAAAAGTTGATGGATACAAGACTAACTCAATGAAATCAGTAGTTTGCCATTATATAAATAGAAACTGGTCTGAGAAAGAAATTAGGGAAACAACAACCTTTCCAGTAACCACAAATAATATAAAATATGTTGGTGTAACTCTCAACAAGCAAGTGAAATATCTGTATGAGAAGAACTTTGAATCCTTGAAGAAAGAAATTGAAGAAGATGTCAAAAGATGGAAAGATTTCCCATGCACATAGGTCCTTAGGATAAACATATTGAAAATGGTGAATTAACGAAAAGCAATTGACAAAATCAATGCAATTCCCATGAAAATTCCTACACAATTTTTAATAGACCTTGAAAGAACAATTCTCACCTTCATATTGAAAAAAAGATAGCCAAAACAATCCTGAAGAATAAAAGAATTTCTGAAGGAATCACCATCCCTGACCTCAAGCTTTTATACAGAGCAATAGTGATAAAAGACAGATGGCATTGGAACAAAACTGACTGGTTTATCAATGGAATAAAATCAAAGACACATACCTTTGAAAACTTGATATTTAACAAGAAGCCAAAACAATACAATGGAAAGGAGAAAGCATCTTCAGTAAACAGTACTGGTCTAACTTGATGTCTGAATGTAAAAGGAAGAAGATAAATACATATTTATCATCTTGCACAAAACTCACGTCCAACTGTACCAAGAACCTCAACATAAAAAAGAATAAACTAAATCTAATAGAAGAGAAAATAGAAAATGGTCTTGAATACATTCATATATGAGAGAATTGAACAGAGAACACAAATGGCTCAGGCTCTAATATGAACATTTGATAAATGAGATCTCTGGAAACTGGGAAGCTTCTCTAAGGCAAAGGACACTGTCAATAGGAGAAAAAATATGCCTATAGATTGGGAAAAGTTCTTCATAACCCTACAGCTGGTAGAGGGCTAATGTCCAAAATACATAAAAAAAACCCTCAGGAAATTAGACTCCAACAAACTAAATAACCTAATCAAAAACTGTGCAGAGCTAAAAAGTGAAACGTCAAATGAACAATTTGTACTCTCAAATGTTCAACATCCTTAGTCATTAGGGAAATGAAAATCAAAGGGACCCTGAGAATGTCCTTTATACCAATCAGAATGGCTAAGATCAGAAACTGAATAAATAGTACAAGCTGGTGGAATTGCAAACTTATACAACCACTCTTGAAATTTATTTGGCAGTATCTCAGAAATTGGAAGTGGATCTACCTGAAGAACCAGCTACACTTCTCCTAGGCATATACCCAAAAGGTGCTCCACAAATCCATAAGGACACATGATCTACTATGTTCATAGCAGCTTTATACATAATAGCTAGATGAGAAAGCAACCCAGATATCTCTTAACATGAAAATGGATACAGAAAATGTGGTTTATTTAAAGAATGGACAACAATCCAGCTATTAACAGCTGTCTCCTGAGAGGCTCAGCCAGAGCATGACAAATACAGAGGCGAATGCTAACAGCCAACCATTGACCTGAGAAGAGAGTCCTCATCGGAGGAGTTTGAGAAAGGATTGAAGGAGCTGAAGGGGTATGCAACTCCATAAAATCAACAAAACCAACCAACCAGAGTTCTCAGGGACTAACCCACTACGCAAAGAGTACACATGGACAGACCCATGACTCCAGCTACATACGTAGAAGAGAATGGCCTTGTTGGTCACCAATGGGAGGAGAAGCCCTTGGTACTGCCAAGGCTGGATCCCCCAGTGTAGGGGAATGTCACGGTGGGGAGTTGAGAATGTTGGCTGGTTTGGGAGGGGAAATACCCACAAAAATAATGGGGAGGACAGATGGGCTAGTAGGTTTCTGAATGGGAAACCAGGAAAGGGAATAACATCTGAAATATAAATTAAAAATATTCAAAAAACACAAACAGCAACAACAAGAACAAACTAACACATACCATGTTGCTCTAATCTTAAAAAAAAAGACTCAAAGAAGTCTGAGGCTCTCATCAATATCAATGAAAATTGATTGAGAAAAAATACGGAAAAATTCATTTTACAATGTACAGAAAAAAATATAAAATATCTTGGTGTAATTCTAACCAAGCATGTAATAAGATCTATATGCCAATAACTTCCAGCCCCTGAAGAAAGAAACTAAAGAAGATATAAGAAAATGGATAGACATCTATTGTTCATAAATAGGTAGGAAAAACATAGTGAAAAGGGCCATCTTACTAAAAGAAGTCTATAGATTCAATACAATCCTCAGCTGGAAATCTATAGGCCAGGGTAGAATGGTTGAATTAATCTCAATCAAGTTAAGGAGTCATGGGATGGGGGAGTTCCAAGGAGTATATCAAGATGACTTTGCCAGGAGGCATAATAATGCAGATATGAAACCTGAGGAGACCACCTCCAGTCAGGAAGGGTGGAACCCCAGTGGAGGAAAAATAACAACAACCAACCCAAAATTCTTGTGACCCAAATTTGTCCTGTCTCCAAGAAGAGAAGGGTCAAAGATAGAACTGAGCAATGACTAACCAATAACTGGTCCAAATTAAGACGCATCCCATGGGCAACACCAATCCCTGCCACTGTGCTTGAGTCTACCATAACTTCCCTATGAAAGGTTCTACCCTGTAGCTGACTAAAACAGATGCAGGTACACATAGCCAAACCCTGAAATTCAGAATCTTGCTAGGGAATAGATGGAAATATATATTTTAGTAAAAGTGAATGTAGTAGATACATTCCTTAATGCTCATGACCTTCCAAATATAAAACAAGATAATGAAGCATTGATATGAGGGCTTTTGACTTGTCTTATTGTAGCTTCTTTTATTCTGTTTGTCCCTCAGTCTCTTGGAGGCCTAATCTTTTTGAGGAGTAAAGGGAAGAAAAAGAATCTGGAGGAGAGGGGAGCATAGAGGGAGCTGAGAGGAGTGAAGAGAAGGGAAAATTTTATAAGGAAGTAGGGAGAGAAATAAGAATTTATTGTTGAGCTAAACAAACAATTCACAGCTAAGGAATGCCCGAATGGCTGAGAAACACCTAAAGAAATGTTCAACACCTTTTAGTCATAAGGGAAATGCAAATCAAAACAACCCCTGAGATTTCACCTCACACCAGTGAGAATGGCTAAGATCAAAAACTCAGGTGACAGCAAATGCTGGCGAGGATGCGGAGAAAGAGGAACACTCCTCCATTGTTGGTGGGGTTGCAGACTGGTACAACCATTCTGGAAATCAGTCTGAGGTTCCTCAGAAAATTGGACATTGAACTGCCTGAGGATCCAGCTATACCTCTCTTGGGCATATACCCAAAAGATGCCCCAACATATAAAAAGACACGTGTCCACTATGTTCATCATCACAGCCTTGTTTATAATAGCCAGAAGCTGGAAGGAACCCAGATGCCCTTCAACAGAGGAATGGATACAGAAAATGTGGTATATCTACACAATGGAATATTACTCAGCTATCAAAAACAACGAGTTTATGAAATTTGTAGGCAAATGGTTGGAACTGGAAAATATCATCCTGAGTGAGCTAAACCAATCACAGAAAGACATACATGGTATGCACTCATTGATAAGTGGCTATTAGCCCAAATGCTTGAATTACCCTAGATGCCTAGAACAAATGAAACTCAAGACGGATGATCAAAATGTGAATGCTTCACTCCTTCTTTAAAAGGGGAAGAAGAATACGCTTGGCAGGGAAGAGAGAGGCAAAGATTAAAACAGAGACTGAAGGAACACCCATTCAGAGCCTGCCCCACATGTGGCCCATACATATACAGCCACCCAATTAGACAAGATGGATGAAGCAAAGAAGTGCAGACTGACAGGAGCCGGATGTAGATCGATCCTGAGAGACACAGCCAGAATACAGCAAATACAGAGGCGAATGCCAGCAGCAAACCACTGAACTGAGAACGGGACCCCCGTTGAAGGAATCAGAGAATGAACTGGAAGAGCTTGAAGGGGCTTGAGACCCCATATGTACAACAATGCCAAGCAACCAGAGCTTCCAGGGACTAAGCCACTACCTAAAGACTATACATGGACTGACCCTGGACTCTGACCTCATAGGTAAATGAATATCCCTAGTAAGAGCACCAGTGGAAGGGAAGCCCTGGGTCCTGCTAAGACTGAACCCCAGTGAACATGATTGTTGGGGGAGGCGCAATGGGGGAGGAGGTGGGGAGGGGAACACCCATAAGGAAGGGGAGGGGAGGGATGTTTGCCGAAACCGGAAAGGGAATAACACTTTCGAAAATGTATATAAGAAATACTCAAGTTAAAAAAAAATTATTGTTAATAAAAGATTAATATTTAAAAATTCAACCTCTAACAGACAAATATGGCTATAAACACAGAGAAACACATACACATGTGAATGTGCACACACACACATACACACACATACACACACACACACACATGCACAACACATGATAGAAAAAGAACCACTCAAATATCTCTATTTGCAAAAGATATGATATTACATATATGAAGCCATTAAAACACAACCATAAATCTCATACATTTTAATATCATACTAAATAAAGTAAAATAAGTGAAAAAAAACTCTTTAATTAAGTGATAATTTGATGACAATTGACTTCATTTTGACAAAATAACTAGGTAAGTAATAAAATCTTAATTCTGTCTGCTGAACTGTCTTAACCTTGAGTTGTAAGTCTTGGAAAAGCACAATCCAAGACATGCATTATGACAATAATTTAATAAAATAAAATTTGGGATATTATACCTAAAATATACTGTAAATGACAACAAACTTTAAGGATATATTCCTAAAATTTCTTCTAGATTTTTCTGTAACATAATTTAACAAATACCTCAAATATTATGCATTAAAAGATATATCAATTAACAAATAAATGTGTATATGGATAATCAGCTTTATTATAAGATGAACAATTGGGGTTGGGGATTAAGCTCAGTGGTAGAGTGCTTGCCTAGGAAGCGCAAGGCCCTGGGTTCAGTCCCCAGCTCCGAAAAAAAGAAAAGAAAAAAAACAAAACAAAACAAAATAAGATGAACAATTAAATTGACAAGTTAAAAAACAATGCTACAGACATTTTCTTATTAATTTATTTAAATAATGCAAGCTGATAAAAATGCAAAATATAATTTTTGAAATATTATTTTCAGCAATAAACTTATATTTAACTGCACTATGGTTGTTATAAATTGGTAGGCTTATTCCTGTAAAGATAATCAACCTATTGAAGTGTCCCATATGATTTGGTGATTTGGATTAATTATGCTCATAATTGGGAAAGTGTTTCCTTAGTCATCTTATTTCTAGTTAATGGTAAATTTTTGCTCAAGATTGCTGTGGTTCGATTCCCTGGTGCCATGCATTCGGAGTTAAAACACACTCTTTGATCTCCAGATTTGGCTTCAGAGCCTTATTCACATCAAGAGCATTTATATGCTGACCATTATTATTTTAGTAATGAATAATTTTTTTGGCTTTTCTAGTAACACATTTTTTAGTATGAAACTCTTATGACTTAATTCCAACTTAGTAGTCTTAATCAAACTTTTGTAAATTTATTATTTTTATAATTTACTGGATTAGTTACAGAAACCTATACCTGAGTTTGGATGGATGGTTAATTAACACGAGAGAATCTAAGATGAAACTATATTTTTGTTAGAGAAGGAGCTCTGTGAAGCTGGTGTCAGTAACGCCATATGATTCATCTGAGATTTATAATACAAGGTACTGAAGTATTTGTTGTATTTGTAAAAATCATGATTTTTTTTCTTGAGTTTCATTGGTATCCCATATGTTTAATAAACTTGGGGGAATTAAAATGATATTAATTTAAACTTTCAATTTTAAAAATACTTTCTGTGGATATATAAATGCTTCTCATTGAGACATTGTTACTTTGATAAATAAAAATGCTGGCAAATTAGAATCCACTCAAGAGTGCATGTTCAGTAACTCTTGTATTTCCCTTAACTGGAATAAAATGAAACTATTAAAAACAATGAGTGATACTTTGAAATGCTAAAGGAAGCTTTAGCTGGGAGCTTAGGAATATTACAATAAAACCATGGAAAACATTCTTTTTAGTGAGTCTCTGCCAATGTGCTTCTATTTCTGTCTTCTTATTTGAAACAGTAGTATTTAGAAACTAATGACTCTTGATAATCCCACATTTGCATCTCATATATTATAATTTCTAAATAAACCAAGGAAACAATGACAGAGGAAAAAAAGACTCTATGTTTTGTGACCATTATTGCAATGTGTAATGCTGTATTTATGGCTATATAATTGATTTAAATACATCACGACATAAAGCAGTGACAGCAATAAAATTGAGTTAATAATTCTTCATTATATTTTCATGTGCACGGAAATGGGGAATAGACCTTAAACAACTTGTTAGAGCCACATACAAATAGCTTATTGAAGCAGTATTTTAATACATGCTGACTAAAGCTAGTCAAAGATCTTACAGAAGTCCCATCTGTACACTGAGAATGACTCAATAAGTGGCCTATAATTAAGGATTGAGTAGTGAGTCATGGCATGTACATACCAGAGTCAAGGTTATTGGATGGAATAATCTGAGGTCTAGAATAAGTTAATTAAATGTCAAATTAATGTAAAGAGAAAGTAAGACAGCTCAGATATCCGTGATGACAAATGGTATTACATATGAAAAAAGAATGAACATAAAATATTTACATAATGAAAAGCATATTGTGTATTATTGAAAATGTAGTATTTTATCTACAAAAGTTACAATTATCAGAAATACAAGATAAGCTGTATAAAAGTAAAGTACTTCTGAATGTCAAATTCCAAACAAAACACTGTGAACATTTGAGACATTTAAAGCTAGTCCAAAATAGGAGGTAACCTAATTTTAGAGATGAAGGCTTGCTAGAAAATGCTAGGAAACCTGTCTTCTAAGAGTGCAAATGATTGAAGAATAAAAATTTTTGCTTGAAGATAGAATACTCTATGAGATATTACATTCCTGAGTGATCTTTATCTAAGGAGTGTGAATAGGAGAGAATATAGACCAGGTCAAATTCAGCAAAAGGTAATTTTAACCTAAGAAACGAGAAAGGGGAAAAAACATTGTAGATGGCTTCATATAGTAAAGAAAAAAACTAGACATTTTGTTTGCATTGTAAAACTGGTTGTTTATATTATACTTCTTTCTTCTAAACCAGCAAGGTCTTACTAAATAATATAAAATATATAAAAATTTATGTTTAAAAATGAACATTTTGTTCAACCACATAAGCAATTCAACATAAGAAATATGGCTCTCTACCCTTGGTATTGATGATTTATGGTCAAGATATGTAAGTCCTGAAAATGACTTAACCTTGCAAACATGGATTACATTATAAGAATCCATAGAGTATTAGAGTCTACAATAAAATTGTTCCTAGGTTTTGGTTAAAATCATAGTAAATGAATCACTATATTCACTTCCGAATTTCAGTGCTTTTTACATTTTGTTTACATCATTATACTCTAAAACAATTTAAGATTTTATACCTCATTATTTCCATGCATATCTTTTTACCAAGATGTACAAGAACATGTGTAATTTCTTTTCTTTCAGTTAATGTTTTAATGTCTGTAACTACAAATGAATAGACTTTCAATCTAAAAGGCTTCCAGGCAGAGACAGGCAGATGGAAACATAGAAGTAGACAGTAAGACCCTTTCACCATAATATCTAATAAGAGAATGTTTAAATGTTTTCAGGAAAATCTGAAGTATTCTTTAGAAAGAGTTATTTGTGGTTCTGAATCCATTGTGCATATCTGTATTTTAACAGCTTAGTTTAAAAGCTGTATTGCTGTACCAGTATTAACAAAGAAGGTAGGTTTAAGACTTGGGTGACTAAATGGGAGTTTTATGCAGTTTAGAGTGTAACCTAGCACTGAGCACTAACATTATAGTGTTTACACAGAGTTCTTCATGTCCTCTCAGTGTATATTGAGATGCTAGATTTCCCCTACTGATCTAAGAAACTCTCTGTGATAAATAATCAAGCTATTTTCTTTTGAAATACCTGTTGGTATATGGTTTGCCATAAATTAAGACATATTCTTCTGTTTCCCTCCATAATATCCACATCTTCTACTGTATCCTGCTGCCTGGGATGGACTCTCTAATTTCCTCAAGAAAGGTTCTAAATGCAGCATCAAGTAAATCAGACTACTGGAATCTTACTTGTCTTCGTGGGATTCTCAGACTATCCGAACTTACAGGTTCCTTTATTCCTCATCTTTTTGATCATATATGCCATCACTGTTTTGGAAAACCTAGGTATGATTTTGGTCATCAGGATCAATGCTAAACTCCACACTCCTATGTACTTTTTCCTCAGCCATTTATCATTTGTTGATCTTTGTTACACCACTGTGATTGCACCAAAACTCTTAGACCTTCTGATAACAGAGGACAGATCTATGTCCCTCAAAGGATGCATAATCCAGTTTTACTTTGGCTGTGCTTGTGTGGTTACCCAAACCTTCATGTTAGCAGTAATGGCCTATGACCGCTTTGTGGCCATTTGTAACCCTCTCCTCTACACAGTGGCTATGTCTCGTAGGCTCTGTGCTCTACTAGTAACTGGAACTTACCTATGGGGTGGGCTCTGTGCCACCACACTATCATATTTTCTTTTGGCACTATCTTACTGTAGATCTACCATCATTAACCACTTTTGCTGTGAGTACTCTGCCATAATTTCTGCTGCCTGCTCTGATTCTTCCTTCAGCCAGATAGCATGCTTGTTAATTTGTATGTTCAATGAGATTTGCAGCCTCCTTATCATCACCGTCTCTTATGTAGTCATATTCATCACCGTCATCAAGATTCCTACTAAAGGAGCATTACAAAAAGCCTTGTCCACCTGTGCCCCTCACCTGACGGCCATCTCTTTCTGCCATGGGATTATTCTCCTTCTATACTGTGTGCTCAAGTCAAAGAGCTCACTGCTTCTTGTTAAGATAGTCACTGTGTTTTACAGCATGGTCATCCCGATGCTTAATCCTCTTATTTACAGCCTAAGAAATAAGGATGTAAAGGAGACTGTGAGAAAGTTAATCCACATAAAAATCCTTTCTCAGTCATTATAGATATGCAGAGACACTACACTCACACACACAACATAAAGAACATTTTCTTGATTTCTTTATTCATTGAATTCCTAATATTAAAATAATGAATCAAAAGGAAAATATTTTTAGAAACTGTGGGAATAATGTGTGTGTGTTTGAGTGTGTGTATTTGTGTGTGTGTGTGTTTATGTATGTAATAGTTACATTATTAATTATATTCCCTATAAGTAACTTTATGGAGAATGGAAATTATGATATTATCTTAGAATGGAGAAGGCTAAATCATTGTTTTCTCATGATGTTCAAATATAATTTAATTAGATTTTGTATTTTGCTTATATTTCTACTCTTCTTTTACCTTTCCTTTTCTTATTATATATACACTCTTTTCCTTTCTTCATCCTCTGGTGTACTTCTTTGTAACTGTTCATGAGCACCTATACATTCATATCTGAGTACATTTAGATGATAATTCCTTTTGCTTCTTTCTCTAGCAAATAATAAAAAAGCATATTACATACTGTTCACTCACCAAATGTCATATGATCAGCTTTAGTGCCAATTTTTCTGTGTTCCCTCATTAGGAAGGAACTAATTGAGAATTATAACATTTACATCTTTTCTTTCAACCATAGTATCTAACTGCTCCTTCTGAGATTATAAACTTATATTGACTATAAACCTGAAACTTAAACATTTAAAACATTAATGTTTAAAACTTACTAAGGCTAGCTAAAATGTTATATATTTTGTTCAGAGCAGTATTTATGTTATTTGAAACATCACTTATTTTTACATGGCTTTTATAACATGCTTATCTGTACTAGAGCTTTCTTGTACTATTTCCTTTCAGAAGTACTGAAATGGCATCTAAGCATCTCCTTCTGATTTCCTCTACTGTTGTTCTTCACAAAGTGCTAAGATATCAAATTTTGAGGATAGAGCCATTTCTTTCATAGAATGCACCAAGCATTTCTTTGTTGTGTATATGCTATTAAAGAACATTTTTTCTTTAATTATTTTATGTATGTCACATTGTACTTTTATGCACCTGAGTACAGTATCCTTCGAAGTCAGAGATGGGGTTGGATTCTTTGGAAATGGAGTTTCAGTTAGTTGTGGACTGCCCAGCATGGGTGTTGAGACTTGAACTCACACCCTCTGTCCCTCTGTAAGGGTAATATGAGTTTTCTTCATCTTTATTTACATTTTGATTGTTATTCCCTAACCCCTCCCTCTCTCATTCTCTATGGGTATTCCCCTCCCCATCCTCCATCCATTACCGCCCTCCCCCAAACAATCACGTTCACTGGGGGTTCAGTCATGGCAGGACCAAGGGCTTCCCCTTCCACTGGTGCTCTTACTAGGCTATTTATTACTACCCATGAGGTTGGAGCCCAGGGTCAGTCCATGTATAGTCTTTGGGTAGTGACTTTGTCCCTGGACGCTCTTAACCATATTTTTTAGACTCTGGTGCACATGTATGCTAATAGGTTTATGCATGCTGGCAAAGTTGAGAGATGGCTAATTTGTGGTGATCCTTAATCATCTTTTCTAAAGAGCTCTAGTCTTCTTCTTTGTCAGTGACTATGTCGCTCCCTTGAGCTACCATTGATTCTTTGGTATTAATATGCTGTTTGGTCTCACAGGACTATGTTCACATACACACACATACACACACACACACACACACACACACACACACACACACACACGGACTCATGCATGTGTACATGCACACAAACCTACTATGAGCTTGGTGGCACTGTTAACATATCTTGTTCTGATACAGCAAGAGACAGAAGAATGTTTTATTTCCCACTAAAATTTGAATAAAAGCGTTGCCTAAATTTGTTTCTCTCCCTGCCTGCCTTTATTTTAATCACCACCATCATGATTTCAATGTAGGATGATACACAGCAGTGCACATATCTGCCACCCCATTGTCACTGAGATTTTCAAAATACCAGTCTTTTTTCATCCTGTTTTTCTTCTGAATTTTCAAGGCTTGCAAAAGGTATACTTTGTCTTTGTTTGACGGATCATCTCTAAACTAAAACCAAAGAACCAAGGATCTGTTGAAGATAGATAACCAATGACAATTCATGTAGTATGGAATATCATTTTAGGACTTTTATTTAGTTTGCATAGTAACTGTGCTATTGCTCCACATCAAGTCAGCTCATGAATGTACGATAACATATTAATTAATATATCATTATCCCATTAATTTACACTATAGAAATTACAAATAAAATCATAGAGAATTTAAAGGGAACCAACAAATTAGATATTCTAACTTGAAGATATGATATCAGTAAAATCATCCATTTTCCAGCCTAGATCAACATTCATTTTAATTCATATCTCATGAAGTACAGTTACTTTGAGATATCCTCAAGTACATATAACTTTAGTGCTAAGAATTAAACCATCATCACTTATTTCAGTGCTTTATATACCTCTAAAAGAACCTTTACTAAAGTTCACTAGAAAGAAAGACTTCAATGATTAAAACTGTTAATGATGGATCTGTATGGATACAAACATACTTATGTAGAAGGTAGTTTCATACTATACATGAGGATTAAATCTCCCTATAGATCAAATACCCTACACTATCACGGCTTAGATGATTTACATTATTAGGTATGGAATCCTTCCTAATTCTAGTGAGATAGATTATCTCTAATATGGTTATTTGTGAACTTCTGTTTACTTTTAAATAACAAATAAGTCAATTATACTGTGAGAACTATAATTTACTCTATATCTACTATCTACTCTTGAAATTTGGGAGCTTCAATATATAGGGTCTTATGTGACAAATACAGCTTATTTTTAATGTGATCTCATCACCCAAAACAATATTTATTATTAAAAATATTATTTTATTTAAATATATAAAGTATTTGGCAGAACATTTAGTTAAATGCATTATCATATATAATTACAGACTCTTAGATATTGAATAGGTGATATATACCTGTAGCTAAAGTACATGATTTTTTTTGATATATAAATGTTTATTTTTAAATAGCTAAAAACTTTTGGTTACATGAGTTTGTTATAAATTATTATTACAAAACAAATTACAGTATTTCTTTTGGAAATAATAAGCAAGGATTCAGAAGAAAATAAAGATTAGGGTTGGCAATTTATAGTAGCATAGGCATTGCAGTACATCAAAGTTTACCAGGAATATGGTATCCCAAAAGATATGAATCATGATTAGTAAGTGATAATAGCAAAAATATAATCATTTAGTTAAGACAATTAAATAGCCTACTAATTACAAAGATATTTTCCAATCAATTCTATGCCCGTATGTCTTTATTCTCCAAGCATTGAAAATGAGAAATTTGTTTCATCATTAATGTATTCCAGCTTAAAAATTGTGCATGTTAAATTTCAAGTATGAAATCTTTATTTAACCAAAAGTTATTATTACTTTCTTTATTATTTTATAGCTGAACACCCAAACTCAAAATAAATAGATTTTGAGAAATTAGCTAACTTGGAGATAGAATCACTGTTGTTGGTGGTAGGTGGTTGGTTTTAGTTTGTCCATTCTTTTAAATATCGTAAAAATTCTGCACAATATTTCTGAATATGAAGGGATAAGCAAACCACATTAATATGACATTTGGCATTATATACTTTTTCTCACCAGCTTGCTGAAAGTCTCCTTGACATCTTTGTTTCTGAGACTATAGATCAAGGGATTTAACATAGGGATGAAGACCGTATAGAACACTGAGGCCACCTTGACCATGAGCCAAGAACCTTTTGTGTTAGGTACACAGTAAAGAAAAAGAATTGTTCCATGGAAAATAATAATGGCAGTCAGGTGGGAGGCACATGTAGAGAAGGCTTTACTACGGCCCCCAATGGAAGGCATCTTCATGACAGTAATGAATATGAAAACATAGGATGTAAGAATAATGACTAGGCTGCTTATTTCATTAAATGTGGCAGAGACAAAAATAATCTCCTGACTAATGTAAGGGTCACTGCAGGATACAGCCACAATAGCAGCATGCTCACACACAAAATTATTTATGATATTAATTCCTTGGAAGGATAATCTCAGCAAGAAGTAAGTAAGTGTAAGGGAACAAATTAAACCCCAAGAATATGATGCACCCACTAAAAAGGAACACAGCTTTGGGGACATGGCAACAGTATAGAGCAGAGGATTACACACTGCAACAAATCTGTCATAGGCCATCACTGCTAACATGTAGGTTTCAGTCACCACAAATGTACATGCAAAGAAGAACTGCATAATGCAGCCTGAGAAAGAGATGGTTCTGTCTTCTATGATCAAGTTTTCTAACAGTTTGGGGGTTACAACAGTAGAGTAACAGAAATCCACAAAGGAAAGGTGACTAAGGAAAAAGTACATGGGGGTACTGCGGAGCTTTGCGTTGACCCTGATGATGCCAATCATGCCCAGGTTTCCCAGCACAGTGACTGTGTATATGGTCAGAAACACAAGGAACAGGGGCACCTGTAGATCCGGGTATTCAGAGAAGCCCAAGAGAATGAAGATCACTGAGAAAGTCTGGTTTTCTTGGTCCCTGAGTTAAAATAGAAAAATTGAAAGAGAGAAGCAATCAAATAAGATAGACTGACAGAAAGTGTTTTGAGGTTTAAGGATACTCATAAAGATCTATATAGGGTTTTTTCCCAGTATTAGACTTGTGTCCCTGATATAAAAATATTATTAATATATGTACAATTTTACTTCAAGTATTACTTCAGATTTTATTATTCTTTCTACAGGGTTTACTATATCCTGAATACAGTTACACATTTTGTACAAATTATATTGAATCTAAATTCTATAATTAGACTTTTAAAAACATGGGAACCAAATCTCTGTTCTTTCTTGCATCCTATTCTAGTAAAATTAGAGCAACTTAGGGTTATTGTTATTCTACCAATAACAAATACTGTTTCAGCAAGTTCTGACACATATTTCATTATACTTAACTTTGTGGTAAACTTCTTATATGCCGTGTTTACCTTAATGAACTGGGGCTAAATTTCAAAATTACTCATTTTACCTCAGAAACTGCCTGTCATTTATGTTCAGTTGTTTGATGGTACAATGGGCTGTGTATATAATATGCATATGTACTTTCTGGCAAGTTTTCTCATTACATTTCTCTTATGTGCTAAATACAATACTGAGTATTTTAGAAACTCCAGAATAACCAAATATAATTTATATCCTTAGTTTTTCTATGAGATTAGAATGAGATTTGATACATATTATGAGTTATAATTGATTGAAGCTGACTGCATATGTAAAAAGGAAATATATAATGAATAAGTAGATATTCTCTAGAAATATTGGTCACATAATAACAAGTACAGTGACACACATGATGATAAATTCATCTAGTTAGGAAAACTATCATAAATGCTTATCATAGAAGTTATAGTCATACATACATTTTAAAGCCTGAAAAATTAGGGTCATACATTACTTTCCTTATAACATAAAATAAAATGAGAGTTGAATAAACTCACCACAAACCAGAAAACTTTGATGTATTCATTTAAGACTTATTTTTGAAAAAAAAAAAGATAGGTTCTAGAAGTGCCTCTGCTAGAAATTCTATTTAAATATATAATAGAATGCAAGTTATGGGAAAATACATCAAAGAATATTTTAGAAAAAGATGACTTCTATCACATAACCTTTACAAAAATATCTCAGTGATAACTGAGAGAAAGGGAAATAAAAAGATAGAACCTTAGCATCAAACTATGTCCCACATTTATGTCACAGATACCTCAGGGATGTAAACCCTAGAGAATGCAAATGAAGAATTGCTCTGGAGGCCTAAATCAAATAATTAGATGAAACAAAGCACCATGTTCTATTTTGTCTGTAATTTTATCTAAACTTAGTAATACTTTTAAAGCCATGTTTAATGCTTTAAATATCTTATAAATATTTTATAAGAGATCAACATTCTTTAAACTTAGATATATACAGGAAGCTATAAAATATATATAAACTAAGGACTAATTCCCATGATACTGGAAGATACCATGGAAGTTTCCAAAGGATGAAGGAAACCAACAGTTCTATCTAGTAATTCCCCTTGAACAACAACAGTGACCAACATAGTGTTATAACCCTATGAGTAGAGAAGTAATGTGCATACATTCCCAGTAAACAAAAGTTCTTTAAATGGACATAAGAACCCCAGCCCACTCCCAGCAAGAGGGAAATCTTGTCTACTACTGGAAACCTAGATAACTAAGTACTCAATGCTAATGAAGACAAGAATCTTGGCAGAGAACCTACACCATTTTACTAAAATAGCATAATCTATAACCGCATTCTAAATATTTGATTTATACTCACAGATAAGTGTAGTCTTCACCTGTAATCAGGAAAACTCTTTGCCACAGTCAGAAATCACCACCAAAAATCACAACCAAACAATATGTAGAATTATGGAGCTCAGCTTGCCTTTCGACCAAGGAGGTCTGCTCTAACCAAGTACATAGGATGACTTCTGTAAACAGTTACACAGGGAACGTACTCTAACCAGAGACAAAGGGGCCTGGCTAACCAGAGACAGATGCCTGACTCCCAGTAGTCCTGCTCCAGCCAGGTCAAACAGCTGCACTTGCCTCCAAAAAGGACTATTCCACTCTGAGACACCCAGGCCAGTTAATACCAGAAATAGCCAGATGGCAAAATGTAAGTGCAAGGATATAAGTGACAAAAGTCAATGTAATTTGTCGCCATCACAACCCAGTTCTCTTACAACACCAAGTTCAGGGTACCCTCACGCACATTGAAGAGCAAGATTCTGACATAAAGTCCCATCTCATAAAGATGATAAGGCCTTTAAGTAGGGTATATATAACTCCTTAAAAGAAATAGAGGAAAGGACAGATGGACAGGGAGAAGCTATTAAAGAGGAAACAAATACCTTAAAGAAATACAGGAAAATAAAATCAAACAGGTAAAATAATTGAACAAAGCAATTCCTAAACTGGGAATGAAAAACATTTTTAAAATCAAGCAAACCTAGAAATGGAAAACCTTGGAAGAAGAAAAGAAAGTACAAATGAATGTATCATCAAGAATACAGGACATGAAAGTCAGAATCTCAGGTATGAAAGATAACATAAAAGAAATTGATACATTTGTCAGGCAAAATGCCAAATATAAAATGTTCCTCACTCAAAACATTCAGGAGAGTTGACATGCTAAGAAAGTACCAAAATCAGAATAATAGGAAGAGAACAGCGTGAAGATTCCAAGTTGAAAGGGCTGGAAAACATCTTCAACAAAATCATAAAAGAAAACTATCCTAACCTAAAGAAGGAGATGGTCATAAACATACAAGAAACCAAGGAACACTAAATAGATCACACTAGAAAATACTTCCAGCATATGATAATCAAAATGTTAAATGTATAGAACAAAGAGGTATGTTAAAAACTGTAACAGGATAAGGCCAAGTAACATATAAAAGAAAGACCTATCAGAATTATGCCAGACTTTTTAAGACATTCTAAAAGACAGAAGATCCTGGACAGATGTCATATGGACCCTAACAGACCACAGATGCCAGCCTAGTAAACTCTCAATCACCATAAACGAACAGATCAAGATATTCTATGACAGATCGAAATTTAAACAATATCTTTATACTAACCCAGCCCTACAGAGGATAATAGGAAACTCCAACACCAGGAGCTAACTATGCTCAAGAAAAAGCAAGAAATGAATCATTTCACAACAAACGAATAACATTCACATGCTCATGCATACACACACACACACACACACACACACACACACACACACACACTACACAACCCTCAACAACAAAAATACCAGAAACCTAACATCATTTATCTTTAGTATCTCTCAACACCGAAGACCTCAATTCACTAGAAAAATACACATGCTAACAGATAGGATAAGAAACAAGAAGTATTTTGTTGCATACAAGCAATTTACTTCAGTTATAAAGATAGCAACTACCTCAGAGTAGAAAAAAGTTTTCCAAGGAAATGGTCCCAAGAAATTGTTGTTGGGATTGCCAAAGTTGCCATTCTAATATCCAATAAAATATAGTTATAACCAAAGTAAACAAAAGAGGTAGAGAAGGACACTTCATACTAATCAAAGAAAAAAAATCTGCCAAGATGTAGTCTCAATTCTGAATAGTTAGGTCCCAAATACAAGGGGACCGAAATTCATAAAAGAAACTTTACTAAAGTTCAAAATACACATTAAAACTCACAAAATAATAGTGGGAGACTTCAACATCCAACCCTCACCAATGAACGGGTCATTGAAACAGAAACTAAACAGAGATATGGTAAAAATAACAGAAGTTATGAAACGAAATTATTTAGCAGGTATCTCCACAATATTTTAGCCCAAAACCAAAAAAACTATACCTTCTTCTTAGCACCTCAGGGAAACTTCTCCAAAATTGATCATATAAATGAACAAAGAAGTCTCAACAAGTACAAGGAGACTGACATCACTCCATGCATTCTATCAGATCACCACAGACTAAGGTTGGACTTCAATAACAGCAAAAACAATGGAAAGTCCACATAATCATGAAAACTAAACCACTCAGTACTCATTGATAACTTGGCCAGGAAGAACATAAAGAAATGTAAGACTATCTAGAATTCAACAAAAATAAAGGCACAGCATACCCAAATTTATGGGAAATAATGAAAACAGCATGAAGAGCAAAAATTCATAGCACTAAGTGCCTTCATAAAGCTTCATAAAGAAATTAGATATAACCTACACTAGCAAGTTGACAGCACATCTGAAAGCTCTAGATCAAAAATAAGCAAACACACAGAAGAGGAGTAGACAGAAAGCAATAGCCAAACTCAGGGTTGAAATCAACCAACTGGAAACAAAGAAAAAGATAGAAAGAATCAACAATATAAGCAGGTGCTTCTTGAGAAAATCAACAAGATACATAAACCTTTAGCCAAACTAACTAAAAGGCACAGAGATTGTATCCAAATTAACAAAATCAAAAATGAAAAGCTAGACAAACAACATAAACTAATGAAATTTACAAAATCATCTTATCTTATTACAAAAGTCTATACTTGACAAAACTGAAGTATCTAGACAAAAATAGATGATTTTCAAGACAGAAATGATGTACCAAAGGTAATCCAATGTCAAGTAAACTATCAAAACAGTACCATGACCACTAAGGAAATAGAAACAGTCATTGAAATTTTTCAGAGAGAGAAATGAGAGAGAGAGAGAGAGAGAGAGAGAGAGAGAGAGAGAGAGAGAGAGAGAGAGAGAGAGAGCGCTTTTTCACAGGTCAAGATGTTTGTAGTGAAGAATTCCACCAGACATTCAAAGAAAAGATAATTCTTCAAACTAATCCACAAAACAGAAAAAGAAGAAACACTACCTAATTCATTCTATGAAGTCACAGTTACTCTGATACCTAAAACACACAATGACCCAACAAGGAATAAGGACTTCTGACCAGTTTTGCTTATGGGTACTGATGCAAAAATACTCAATAAAATTCTCACAAACTGAATTTAAGAACACATCAAAAACAACATTCATCATGATCAGGTAGACTTCATCTCAGGGATACAAGGATGGTTCAATATACAAATATAAAAAAAACCAAAATCAACAATATAAGCAAACTCAAAGAAAAAAGGCACATGATCATCTCCCTTAACAATCTCTCTCCCTCAGCCCTCCATTGGATATGTATTAGTCAGGCTCTGGCAGAGCCTCTCAGCAAACAGCTATACCCAGCTCCCTGTCAGTAAGCACTTGTTGGTATCAGTAATAGTGTGTGGGTTTGGTATCTGCAGATGTGATGTATCCTTAGGTGGGGCAGTTAGTTTCTGGATGCCCTTTTCTTCAGTCTCTGCTCCACTCTTTGTCCCTTCCTTTCTTTTTGACAGGAGGAACCTTGGATTAATATTCTTGAGATGGGTGGATGGTCCCATCCCTCAACCAGAGGCTGTGTCTATACAGGTTTTCTCTTCCCTTTGTTGGTTATACTGGCTAATGTCTTCCCTGTTTGTTCCTGGGAAACTTTTGGGTCCCTGGCGTCTGGGACTTTCTAGTGGCTACCCTTAGTTCTTCCTCTCCCACAACTACACACCTACATTCTAATTCCGGACCCATTTTACTTCTCCCCATCTCTTTCCATATCTGAACTGGCACAACTTTTTCCCTCCCCCTCCTCTCTCCCTACTACATCCCTCTCTCCCTCTCCTTCCTGAGATTGTTTTCTTCCCCCTTCTGAGTATAGGATTGTAGCATCCACACTTTTGTGTGATCATCTTTCTTCTTGGGTTTTAAATGGTCTGTGAGTTGTAACATGGGTATTCCAAGATTCTTTTTGGCTAATATCCATTTATCAGTAAGTACATACCAGGTTTGTTCTTTTGTGATTGGGTTACTTCACTCAGGATGATATTTTCTAGTTCCATCCATTTGCTTATGAATTTCATGAGGTCATTGCTTTTAATAGCTGAGTAGTACTCCATTGTGTAGATGTACCACATTTTCTATATCCATTCCTCTGTTGAAGGACATCTGGGTTCTTTCCAGCTTCTGGCTATTATAAATAAGACTGCTGTAAACATAGTGGAACATGTGTCTTGTTATATGTTGGAGCATCTTTTGGGTATATTCCAAGGAGAGGTATAGCTGGGTCTTCAGGTAGAGAATGTCCAATTTTCTGAGGAACATCCAGACTGATTTCCAGAGTGGTTGTACCAGTTTGCAATCCCACCAACAATGGAGAAGTGTTCCTCTTTCTCCACATTCTCTGCAGCATCTGCTGTCACCTGAGTTTTTGATCTTAGCCATTCTGACTGGTGTAAGGTGGAATCCCAGGATTGTTTTGATTTGCATTTCCCTGATGACTAAGGATGTTGAACATCTCTTTACATGCTACTCAGCCACTAAAGATTCCTCAGTTGAGAATTTTCTTAAGCAAAGATTCTTAAAGAGGAATCAAAATATGCTGCACCATACTACAGAGACATGTACACAGAATGTTTATAGCACCCTTATTTTAAAAATAAAGAAACTGGAAGAAATCCAGATGTCCATCAAGAGAATAATGGATACAGAAAATGTGGTCCATTTACACAATGGAATATGATTCAGTTATTAAAATTGAAGACATCATCTATTTTGCATGCAGATGGATGAAACTAGAAAATATTATTCTGAATGAGGTATCCCAGATACAAAATGATATGCATTGTATTATCCCAAAATTACAAAATACCCATGAAACAACCCACAGACACTGAGAGGTTTAATAAGAAAGAATGCCGAAGTGACAGTGATTTAATCTCGCTTAAAAGAGGGGACAAAAATAATCATGAGAAACAGACGGAATGAGAACCTGGAGAGGAGAGGGTAGAGGAAAGAGGGATTGAACCAGGTATGCCTGAGAGAGGAGAAAAGGCCAGAGGAACAGAAGAACAAATGGAAGTAAGCAGTTCTGTGCATAGGTGACAGGGAGAATCCTCTACAAAGTCCTGAGAACTGTGATGTGAAAGGCCCCAGGGCTCAATGGAGATGTCCTTGGTCGAATGCCCAAGAGTGGGGAGATAGAACCTGAATAGACTGCCTCCTCTAGATGAGAGAGATGGGGCATCAACTTACCTTCACACACCTGTAATACAGGGACAAAAATGGAGCAGAGACTGAAAGAAAGACCATCCAGTGACTGGCCAACTTGTGATCCCTCCCATGGATGGGCAGCATACCCTGATATTATTACTGATGCAATGTTGTGTTTTCAGATAGGAGCCTAGCATGGCTGTCGTCTGAGAGGCTCTACCAGCAGGTAAGACAGATGCAGATGCAGCCAACCACTGGACTGAGTTCAGGGACCTCTGCGGAGAAGTTATGAAAGCACTGAAGGAGCCTAAAGTAATGACAACCCTGTAGACAGACCAACAATGTCCAAGATCCTGGACCACTGGGAGTTCCCAGAGGAAAACCACCAATCAAAAATCATACAAGGTCTGGTCTGAGGTCTTGGCAATATGTAGATGAGGACTACTTTGTCTTTTCTCAGTGAGAAGGGATATACCTAATCTTGTAGAGACTTGATGCCCCAGAAAAAGAGGAAGCCTGCATGGGTCTGGGGAAATGGAATGGTGAGCACCCCCTCAGAGGCAACGGGGAGGGAGAATGTGGTTAAGAACTCCGGAAAGAGGGACTAGAAAGGGTGCAAAATGTGGAATGTAAGTAAATAAAGTAATTATTAAAAAAACACTATGAATACATTTGTGGGCAGCAAACTCTGAACTCTCTCAAGAGTTCGTTTGATAGTTTTTTGTCCAAGGCATTTAAAATAAGATATTAAAATTTTTTAAAAAGCAAAATGACAAAGAAATTAACTGCCTAAATATGTGGGTGGCCAATAATGACACAGTAATGAGCATTAGGTGAATTTAACTTATATCCAATTGAGTCTAGCTTAAAGTATCGATTTCTGACAAGGATGAATATAATCGATCACAGAGGTTTATAGCTGTGGTTGAGAGCTTAGCCTTTAACAGATGAGCCATATTTCCAGTTCCAGACAGGTTTATATAATTGTCCCAAATATTGAGATAAACTCTTAGAACTGTGTACTAAAGTAGTACATACCTTAATCTCAAGGTTTGAAACTCATAATAAGTCTAGTATTATACATGTACATTGGGAATCTTATTCTCCAGAGGGAGAGTTGACACTCAGGTGCTCCTCCTTACATGTGCTTCTTAGGTGAATGAAATTAGCACTATATTGTCTAATCCACAGATTATGGCAGTCCTCGTTTTCCTAATGTTTGGGGAAGGAGGATTAAATTTGCGTTAATATATGATTTGGGATTGACAGAGGGGGTATAAGGCTTTATAATGGGTAAATATACACTAGGACTTGGAGATATACGCATTCATTGCTTACAGGTATATATTTACATAGATTTTAAGACTATTTTTGTGTTTACACTTCACATCTTGTAAAATTTTATGCAATTTTTTTCTCATACTTTAATCGTAATACAAACCTCTTCAGAACAATAGCTTTTGATTTTGGTTTTGCTTACAAAAAGAATCCACTAGGTGGCAGAAGGACACCATAATTCTACTCAACAGGAAAAATTATTGTTTTTAAGGAAATACACAATGTTATTTATATTTTAATACCGCTTGGTTATCCATTCCACTGCTTTCTCAATTAATGGATGAGGAACAAATCTTCAAGAGTAATAAATGATATGACTGAATCCAAATGTTCATTTACATTATTATTTTTCTCTTTCTTAGTTTTGACTAGAAACAATCCTTTTGACTTCTGGTCACTCAACTGGCACTAACTTTAAGAAGAAAAGGCATAGTTGTCTATAAAATAACAACTATGACATGACTAAAATCTTAACTTGAAGCTACAATATTTATTAGATATAATATCAATGTTAAACACATCATATATATATATATACATATATGTATATATATGCAGTGCCTCAAAAAAGGTTCCTTCAAGGTTAAAAACAAAACAATAACAACCAAACAACAACAAACCAAAACAAAGCGAACAACACCAGTTTCTAAATGTGTCTTAATGTGACCACAGCATTATTAGAGTCCCTTCATAATAATCACTAAACTATATGAGAAAATATGACATAATTAAATAATTCTAGTTATAAATGGGCTTTAAAATATAGAGTACACATCATGAATTTACATGAATTTTTTTGTGCAATACTCATGATAATCCTATTTCAATTGTTACAGCTTTAGTATATACATGCTGCTGAAGTGAGTACTATAAGTGACTCTCCAATTTTAAAAATTGGGCTAACATAATTTTTTTAAAAATTAACAGAAACAAAATGCCATGTTTTGCTAACAGCTATAAAGGGTAGAAAGCTGTAGTGACATAAGCGTGAAAGTGAAAGACTGGAAAACACTGTCCCAGGCAAGTGGAATATAAAAGCAGATGTACATTGCTACACTGGTATCTACATTAGCAATTTTCAGATAAACATGGTCAGGAGAGATAAAGAAAGCCACTACTTATCAACAATGGGAGTATTAAATCCGAGCAATAAATATATATAATATTATCTGAACATTGATCTATCCAACTTCAGAAAAGAAGCCTGACTGGTCACATAAATGGATGACTGATCTGAAAATGATAGTAACACACAGAATGACTCTTCTTCTTAGCTGTATGACTAAAGCCCTGACAAGAAGTGACTTTAAAAAAAGCAAAGTGTGGCTTGACTCAGTTCTTGAGATACTGAAAAGGCAAGGTGAAGGGTTCCTACTTTCTTAACAAATCAGGAAGGAGAGAAAATGAAGCTGTGCACCTCTCTCTCTCTCTCTCTCTCTCTCTCTCTCTCTCTCTCTCTCTCTCTCTCTCTCTCTCTCTCTCACACACACACACACACACACACACACACACCAGACACACATACACAAATATTTGTTTGTACATGAACGCCACGTGTGTGTGCGTAAATGTGTGTGTGTGTGTGTGTGTGTGTGTGTGTGTGTGTATCTGTGTGTTTGTCTTTTTCTTTTATTCAAGCTAATCCTGCAGACCATGAGATGGTACTAAACATTTTTAAAATAAATCTTTCATTCAGTTAATCTTCTCTAAAGCATGTTGGTATCCTACAAAACATACACGGTTGATACTGAGTAATATTCAATAATACCATTTACAAAGGTCTTGGCTAGTGTTTAGTAATACCTTTTTGAGCTATACAATAAATGCTTCTCTTCTTTAGACAGTATCGAAGATACAAATAAAGATATACACCCCAGTCTTGGTTTGAATAGGAATGACTCCAAAAGGCTCATGTATTTGAATCCTTGATCATTTAGGAGTGGCACTATTCAGGGATATATCCTTGTAGTAGGTGTGACGTTGTTGGAAGTTGGAAGTGTGTTAATAGATGAGCTTTGGGGTTGCAAATGTTCAAGCTAGGCCCAGTGTCTCTTTTTCTTCCTGTTCCCTACTGTTCCAAATGTGGAACTCTTGGTGCTTTTGACAGCAAAATATATGTCAGGCTTCCTGCGATGCCAATAATAGACTAAATCTCTGAATAATTTAGCCAGTTCCAATTAAATGTTTTGATTGTTTGTTGTTGTTGTTTGCTTGTTTGTTTGATTGATATGTCATGATCAGCAATAGAAACCCTAACTAAGACAGTACGTTTAAAAGAAAGAGAAAATAAAACAAAAAGGCAACATTGGGTTAATGAGAATGAATAAAGAAATACGATATTTACTTTCAATGGACTATTACTATTGCTTTCAATGAACTACACACACACACACACACACACACACACACACACACAATTAAATCTTTTTTGCCAGAAATTGGATGGGAATAGAGATCATCCTGATAAGTAAAGTAAGCAAAACTCAAAAGAAACATTGCTTGTTTTATAGCTCATATGTAGCATTAAGATCCTGACAACAGACATGGGCCATTTTTGTAAAGCTAGAGAAATGGAGGCGACAAAAGATAGGATTATACTAGAGTAAAAATGGCAAAGAGAACTATATTCCTTGAGGATGCGATAGCTAGCTATTATTTGGTACCAATGTGTCTTTGTCTTCCAAGAAATGAGCTGCTATAGATAAGTCATTGAGTGGTCAGACCTAAGTAATACTTTATACATGTCCCCAGTGATGACTAATGTAACTTAAAATGGAGGCGTCAAGGACTGTTGATCTGTTGCTCTGAAAAATCTGGGAAATGCAAATGGTCTGAAAGTCAGATAAGAAGACGATAATGGATTGTGTAGCACTAACAGATGCCTCTACTTTTGTAAAAGTCGATATTGCTATGGAAAAAAAAGAGATGGTATTTTTGTTACTGTATAGCAGCAAAGTAATATATAACTGAGGTAAGTAAAGCAATTTTTCTGCCCAGTGTGGATTCCATGAAGAGTTATCATACATACTTCTCAGATGTCTGCTTTCAAACCTCACTTGAAATGTACTTTCTCCTGGCATGCTGTATTAGCTTTAAGGCTGTATTGGTATCTTCCTAGCAGTAAGAATAAATTAATTTAATCTAACTTTGAATTGAGTTTAAAGTTGAGCCTGTGCTTTCTCCCAGTGTATTGAATGCCACAGCAATACTAATATAAAATGTTAGGATGAAACTCAGCCATTTGATTACTATGGTCTACTAGTAAAATATATAAAGGACAGGTTTAAGAAAAGTTTTCTGTCAAAAACATTAATTCATTTTGAAATTTCAACAAATACAGTTAATTATTATCTGAGACAAAACACAAAAAACAAAATAAATATGGAGAGAAGGAGAAACATTCTAAACAAAAAAGATGTGAGACAGCAAACACTTGGCAACTCAGGACACAATTATTCAAATAGGGTATAGTTGCAAAATTGAAATTCCTGTAGATACTTTTACAGTTGAAAACACATTTTGTATAACTAATGTATACTAATCCAAATAGAATAAATAAAAAGGAAAAATATTCCATCACCCAACTGATATCCCAGTGACCTAAAAGAGTGTCTTGTTTGCAAGAAATTCTGATGCAATAATGATATAAATGTTAACACAAATATTAACTAACCACTTTCTGAATATATTTAAGTCTCACTCAATGTTATAGAATAGTACCACCAAAGATTTAGTGGTCAAGAACCAGAGATTAGGCAGTGCAAAGCTCTAAAATAAAACCTAGTACTGCTAAATAAATACGGCCATTAAATGACTCATAATACCATAATGCAAGGGCCAAAGATAATTATCATTTTGTTCAATCCCTATCAGGGAAGTTTCTACTTACAGGAAATGATTATTAACATAGAGCCCAGCAACTGCACAATGGGCAGAATATAAGAGATTTAGAATATTCAATTCTAAATAAATGGGAAGTCATCAAACTTTTTTTTTTTTTAATGAAGAAGAGTTTATTTTGGCTTACTGTAGTTCATCATGGTGGAGGAGTATAGCATCAGAAATGTGAGGTGGATGGTCACATTGCATTTGCAGTCAGGAAGTAGAGGGTAGACAGGAAGAATTCTTAAGTCCCACCCCAAACCTCAGGTACTAACTTACTCTAATAAGTTCCCACCTCATGGATTGGATCCCAGCTGGGGATCAAGTGTTCCAACATATCCCTAATGATATATATGAAATATCCCTATTTCATATTTGATCAACAGCACTATGCTTGCTTGCCAATGTGACTGCTATTCCTCACCTGGCCTTTTCCTAGCCCTTTGTACCTGAAGCTTTGTGGTGTCAGGTGATACTCTGTTCTGTGGATCCACTCATCAATGGCATGTGTTTCTAGTTTCCTTCTGAATTGTCTGCCTTGATCTCTTAAACTTAGAAATGCTTATGCTCTTTAATCTCCTTGATAATCTGGGTACCTGCCCTTAGAAACAGGACTACATGGGAAACCTGCTTTTGTCATGATAACATTTTAAAATTTCTTTTTACTTCTACATTCAGTTTATTGTGTAGGGCTGACTTAGTTTGCTTTTCTAAAATAAACAGCTCATGTAGATTACAGCTGAAAGTTAATCAAAAACTTGTCAGCCATTGGACTATATTGCATATAAAGACTGACAAATATTTCCTATTTAAATATGAATACCAACTACATGGATTGGCTTATGCTTACTTAATACGTGACCAAAATCCTACCATCCTCCTCTCCTTTCTCATTTAATTTTGCAGTACTAAAGAATGAACCTAGGATTTGGCACATGCTAGGCAAATGATTTGCCATTGAGCTATATCTTTTTGTTTTGGGATGGACTTTTGCTACATTTTTTTAAATATATTTTTCCATCTTTATTAACTTGAGTATTTCTTATTTACATTTCAATTGTTATTACCCTTCCCAGTTTCCAGGCCAACATCGCCCTAACCCCTCCCACTCCCCTTCTCTATGGGTGTTCCCCGCCCCACCTCCCCCCCCATTCCGCCCTCCCCCCAATAATCACATTCACTGGGGGTTCAGTCTTGGCAGGACCAAGGGCTTCCCCTTCCACTGGTGCTCTTACTAGACTAATCATTGTTACATATGCAGTTGGAGTCCAGGGTCAGTATTTGTATAGTCTTTGGGTAGTGGCTTAGTCCCTGGAAGCTCTGGTTGGTTGGCATTGTTGTTCATATGGGGTCTCAAACCCCTTCAGCTTATTCAGTTCTTTCTCTGATTCCTTCAATGGGGTCCCATTCTCAGTTCAGTGGTTTGCTGATAGCATTTGCCTATGTATTTGCCATATTCTGACTGTGTCTCTCAGGAGAGATCTACATCCAGTTCCTGTCAGACTGCACTTCTTTGCTTCATCCATCTTATCTAGTTTGGTGGCTGTGTATGTATGGGACACATGTGGGGCAGGCTCTGAATGGGTGTTCCTTCTGCCTCTGTTTTAATCTTTGCCTCTCTATTCCCTGCCAAGGGTATTCTTGTTCCCCTTTTAAAGAAGGAGTAAAGCATTCACATTTTGGTCATCCTTCTTGAGTTTCATGTGCTCTGTTCATCTAGGGTAATTTGAGCATTTGGGCTAATATCGACTTATCAATGAGTGCATACCAGGTGTGTTTTTCTATGATTGGGTTACCTCACTCAGAATGATGTTTTCCAGTTCCATCCATTTGCCTACGAATTTCATAAAGTCATTGTTTTTGATAGCTGAGTAATATTCCATTGTGTAGATGTACCACATTTTCTGTATCCATTCCTCTGTTGAAGGGCATCTGGGTTCTTTCCAGCTTCTGGCTATTATAAATAAGGCTGCTATGAACATAGTGGAGCATGTGTCTTTGTAATATCTTGTGGCATCTTTGGGGTATATGCCCAAGAAAGGTATAGCTGGGTCCTCAGGTAGTTCAATGTGCAATTTTCTGAGGAACCTCCAGACTGATTTCCAGAATGGTTGTACCAGTCTGCAATCCCACCAACAATGGAGGAGTGTTCTTCTTTCTCCATATCCTCGCCAGCATTTGCTGTCACCTGAGTTTTTGACCTTAGCCATTCTCACTGGTATGAGGTGAAATCTTAGGGTTGTCTTGATTTGCATTTCCCTTATGACTAAAGATGTTGAACATTTCTTTAGGTTTTTCTCAGCCATAAAGCATTCTTCAGCTGTGAATTCTTTGTATAGCTCTGCACCCGATTTTTAATAGGGTTTTTTGTCTCTCTGCAGTCTAACTTCTTGAGTTCTTTGTATATTTTGGATATAAGCCATCTATCACTTGTAGGATTGGTAAAGATATTTTCCCAATCTGTTGGTTGCCATTTTTTCCTAACCACAGTGTCCTTTGCCTTACAGAAGCTTTGCAGTTTTATGAGATCCCATTTGTCAATTCTTGATCTTAGAACATAAGCCATTGGTGTTTGTTCAGGAAATTTTCTCCAGTGCCCATGTGTTTGAGATGCTTCCCCACTTTTTCTTCTATTAGTTTGACTGTATCTGGTTTGATGTGGAGGTCCTTGATCCACTTGGACTTAAGCTTTGTACAGGGTGATAAGCATGGATCAATCTGTCTTCTTCTACATGCTGACCTCCAGTTGCACCAGCACCATTTGCTGAAAATGCTATCTTTTTTCCATTGGATGGTTTTGGTTCCTTTGTCAAAAATCAAGTGACCATAGGTGTGTGGGTTCATTTCTGTGTCTTCAATTCTATTCCATTGGTCTATCTGTCTTTCTCTGTACCAATACCATGCAGTTTTTTTCACTATTGCTCTGTAATACATCTTGAGTTCAGGGATAGTGATTCCCCTAGATGTCCTTTTATTGTTGAGGATAGTTTTAGCTATCCTGGGTTTTTTGTTATTCCAAATGAATTTGCAAATTGTTTTGTCTAACTCTTTGAAGAATTGGATTGGTATTTTGATGGGAATTGCATAGAATCTGTCGATCGCTTTGGTAAAATGTCCATTTTTGCTATGTTAATCCTGCCAATCCATGAGCATGGGAGATCTTTCTATTTTCCTTTTAAGGCTCAGAGATTTATGCAGAAGAGGAGGTAGAAAGGTAAGAACAAAGGGGCAGGGATGGTGATTCCCCCAGTTGTTCTTTCATTGTTCAGAATTGTTTTCACTCTTCTGGCTTTTTTGTCTTTCCAGATGAGTTTAAGACTTGCTTTTTCCATGTCTTTCAAAATTTTGCTGGAATTTGGTTGGGATTGCCATTGGTAGGATGGCCAGTTTTACTAGGTTAATTCTGCTAATCCACAAGCATGGGAAATCTCTCCATTTTCTGAGATCTTTGATTTTTTTCTTGAGAAACTTGAAGTTCTTGACATACAGCTCTTTCAGTTTTTGTTAGAGCTACCCCAAGAATTTTTATGTTATTCGTGGCTATTGTGAAGGGAGTTGTTTTCCTAATTTCTTTCTCAGCCTGTTTATCCTTTCTATAAAGGAAGGCTACTGATTTACTTGAGTTAATTTTATATTCAGCCACTTTTTGTAATTGTTTATCAACAGGAGAAGTTCTCTGGTAGAATTTTTGAGTTTGCTTTTGTATACTATCATATCATCTGCAAATAATGGTACCTTTATTTCTTCTCTGTCAATTTGTATCCTCTTGATCTCTTTTTGTTTTCTTATTGTTCTAGCTAGTACTTGCAGTGCTTCATTGAATGGATATGGGGAGAGTGGGATTCCTTTTCTTGTCCCCAATTTTTGTGGAATTGCTTCAAGTATCTCTCCATTTAATTTGATATAGGGTTTTGGTTTGCAATAAATTACTTTTATTATGTTTGGTGTTAGGCTTAAAGGGTGTTATATTTTGTCAAATTCTTTTTCTGCATTTAAGGAGATGTTCATGTGATTTTTTAATTTGAGTTTGTTTATATACTGGATTATGTTAATGAATTATCCTATATTTAACCAAACTTGAATTCCTGGGAAAAAAATCTTCTTGATCGAAGTGAATGATGATTTTGATGTTTTCTTGGATTCTGTTTGCAAGTATTTTATTGAGTATTTTTGCATTGATATTCATAAGCGAGATTGGTCTGAAGTTCTTCTTTTTGCTTGGGTCCTAATGTGGTTTAGGTGTCAGAGTAACTGTGTCTTCATGGAATGAATTAGGTAGTATTTTTCATGTTTCCATTTTGTGGAATAATTTGAAGACTATTGGTATCAGGTCTTATTTGAAGGTATGGTAGAATTCTGAACTAAATCCATCTGGCCCTGGGCTTTTTTGTTTGGGAGGTTTTTAATGACTTCTTTTATTTCCTTATGGGATGTGGGCTTGTTTAGAATGCTTACCTTCTCTTCATTTAACTTTTGTATGTGGTATCTTCTAGAAAAAACATCCATTTCATCTAGATTTTGCAGTTTTGTTTAGTATAGGCTTTTGTAGTAGGATCTGATTTTTTTAATTTCTTCCATTTTTATTGTTATGTCTCCCTTTTTATTTCTGATTTTGTTCATTTGAATACTCCCTCTAAGCTCTTTAGTTGTTTGGCTATACATTTATCTATCTTGATTCTTTCAAAGCACCAGCTTTCGGTTTTGTTGATTCTTTGTATTGTTCACTTTGCTTCTATTTGGTTGATTTCTGCCCTGAGTTTGACTATTTCCTCTAGTCGACTCCTCTTGGGTGAGTTTGCTTCTTTTTATTCTAGAGCTCTGAGGTATGGTGTTAAGTTGCTAGTGTAAGATTTCTGCAGTTTCTTTACCAGGGCACTTACTGCTATTAATTTTCCTATTACTATGACTTTCATGGTGAGTGATGGAGTTGCTATCCCACAGTAAAAATTATAACCTATAATTGTTCCTGTCTGAAAGCACAGCAGGAACAGAAACGGGGAAGAGCATGAAGAAAAGAAGACCTAGCCACAAGCCCATAGGGGATGTAGCTCAATGGGAGTCCCTAAGGCCTGATGCCATTATACCATTATTGAGTCTACAGAGTGCTCACAAGAAAAAAAAAAGTTCTCTCAGGACTGCCCTCCAAATGACCCAACAAGCAGCTGAATGAGTCAAATATAGATACTTGCACCCAACCAACCAATGAACAGAAGCTGCTGACCCCTGTGATTGAATTAGGGAAAAGCTGGAGGAAGCTGATGAGAAAGGTGACCCTATAGAAAGACCAGCAGTCTCTATTAACTTGGATCCTGGAGATCTCTCAGACACTGGATCACCAAGCAAGCAACTTATACTACCTGATATGAGGCCTCCAACATATGTACAGCAGAGGTCTCCCATGCCTGGATTCAGTCAGAGAAGATGCACCTAACTCTCAGGAGACTAGAGGCCCCAGGGAGTTTTAAGGTCTGGTGGGGTGGTTGGGGTGGGAACATCTTCATGAAGATGGGGATGGGGGTGTCAGGGAGGAGGTATAGGATGTGGAGGGAGGGTGGACCAGGAGGGGAATAAAATCTAGAGTGTAAGAATAAATAAATAAAGTAAGTAAGTAATTAAAAAGATTTATAATTGTCTCATGACAAAAAAAAAAAGACAGCAGAATAAAAGGTGATGTGTAACTCAAAAACACAAAACAAAGCAGAAGCCAAAAAAACAAATAAACAAAAAACAAAAAAACCAAGTTTATCTTCAAGGCATAACAGGACTGATGTAAATATTAACACAGTTATTATGATAACATGCCCAGGATCTTCAAAGGCTTAAACCAGACAAGCTCCAAGCAAATACTGATAGACTCTGACATGTATTCCCAATCCTAAACATGAAACTATCTGCTGTTGATACCCACTGCAAAGAAAGTATCAGTTTTCTCTGAAAGGGTTTCACTTAGTAGAGAACTAAACTTCAGGGAGCAAAATGAGTTGAATGTTATTTTTTAATTTTTTTCTTTCATTTGCTATTTTTTCAGTTTTAATTGTGATTTGTTTTAATTTTCATTTTTGTGGGTTTGTGTCTAGAGATTTTTTGCTATTATTTTTTTACCAATTTGTTTTGTGGGAGGGGGAATAATGTTGGAGGGGTAGAGAGATATGGAATAGGTTGGTAGAGAATGATAAGTGAATCAAAAATGAAAAGAATAATGTAATAAGTACATTTTTTGTAAAACCAATAAATCACAAGGAACTTAGTTTTGACAATTACTAAAACAGATTATATGTATGATATTTGTGTCAATATGTCATTGTGAAGAAATGCCTTGCATAAAATCTTTTAGTAATGACAGCACTTACTAATGGATGATATATATGTATACATATATTATATATATTCCAAAAATTATTTAAATAAAATAATAAAAGGCAAGCAGTCAACCAGTCCAAAAAATGAAGGGTGAGAAAAGAACAAAATGATGATAGAGACAGTCAGACAGACAGACAGACAGACAGGAAGGAAGGAAGGAAGAAAGAAAGAAAGAAAGAAAGAAAGAAAGAAAGAAAGAAAGAAAGAAAGAGAGAATTTTGTCTACAGTAGTATGTGGGATTTCTGGCCCTATGAAAGTGTAAATTGCCTAGTAGAAGAGTACAATTTACAAAACAAAAAAAAAAACCCTCCAAAATATCAAAATAACCGACATTGTATCAAATTGACATTGTGTCATGTATGTATCTAATTATATTCTCATTAGATTACTCAGCAAAGAAAAATCAGAAATTTAGAGGTTGATGAGATGGCTCATCACCTAGAGCCATTTGAAGATACAGCATCTTGCCTTTCAGACTTAGAACATTCATTTTAAAACAGTTTATATTTTTCTTTGAGATTGTCATATACTGTAATTGATAGCATATAAACTGCATTATTTTCCGGTTCCCGTGAAAAAACTCAATGCTGGTGGGACTACAGGAGTTCCCTGTTTCCCAGTGGTAATGTTTGGGTCCTCCAAAAGTAAATAACTTGGCACCCTACTCCACCAATCCTATCCCAGTCCATATGTCTGGGACACAGCCTTCAGAGACTGGCACCCAGCATGGCTGTCCTCAGAGAGTCTCCACCCAGCAGCCAACACAGACAAATGCAGAGACCCATAGCCAAACATTAGATGGAGCTTGGAGACTCATGGAAGAGTTGGAGGATTGATGGCTCAAAGGCTGTTAAGAACTCCATAGAAAATCCAAGGGTCAACTCACGAGTACCCTTGAGGGCTTTCTGAGATTGAGGCACTAACCATAGAGGATATGCAAGATGGACCTAGTCCCTTTGTGCTTATGTAGCAAATGTGCAGCTTGGTCTTCATTTGGGTCCTGGATAACTAGAACAGGGACTATCCCTACAGCTGTTGCTTGTGTGAGGAATATATTCCCCTAACTGGGCTGTCTTCTCTGGCCTCAGTAGGAGAAGATATTACTGAATGATAAGGACAGTCAGCGAGGGTGCAGAGGGTACCTGGAAGAGAATGGGGGAAAAGAGACACGAAGAAGGATGCCAAGACAAGATTCTGATCAAGGTGACAATTTTATTTTTTCTTAAGGCTGAATTTATACCATAACAGGGGTAACAGAGAGAGGGGGAAGTGTGAAACATTTTCACAGACAAAGGATACAGCTCTCTTGTGGTCAGGCAATTGACTGACGTTATCAGGATGTTAGAAAGGTCACAGGTTTGTCATCTCTATTAGTCAGCCGGATGTTGGTTTTTCAGAAAGGTTATAGGTTATCACATTGGGCATCCTGGCATCAGATATATTTCTCAGCAAGGTCACAACTTTGTCATATCATTATTCATCCTGACTGCAGCTGGCTGGGGATTTTCCATGAACCCAGTCATACTTAACTCTAACCATAATATTAACATCAATAATGGAGGGTTTCAAGGGCATCATGCCCAACATCTCCCCTTTCCTTATAATCAAATGGCCATACTGTCCTGGAATGAGCCCCTCTGGAACTGCGTCTGTCTTAGATTGGAGTGATATTTGTCACATGGCCAAGAGAATCTCATGGCCAGGGTCTGTCATGGGATAAGGCAGCAGCTAATGGTGGCCCTCCTGCCTTAGGCCCTTTATTCATGAATATATCACTCTCTTACCCATCAAGGACTATCCAGCTCAGCACACAGGGGTGATGATTCCTTGATGTTTCAGCAAAGGCATCAGGACAGCAGGCAGAAAAGAATGTTGGCCTCATTTGGCTGAAGGACAAAAATGTCCTTATCTGGGCTGGGAGATGAGTAGGTGGGCTTGGCCCTCATCAAAGGCATCCTCCATAGGTAGCCTATGATAATATACCTGAATAGGTTTTGCTGCTATATTATCTACCTGTTGTTTAATAAAGCTAGTTCAACAATTAAATGCCCAAGGGCCAAAAGATATAAGCGAAAGAAGGCCTACTAGGGGTCCCAACAGGGAAGCAGGGTGGACAACCAAAGAGAGGTGGAGAATCAATTTTGTTACCAGTTTTCAGCTTTTTCTTTTTCTTGTTTTCTCTTTTCTAAGCTTTCTCTGACCTGTTTCATGCTCTCTTTAACCATTCCTAAGACACAGGAAGTATCCAAGCACTACATTTCTCTCCCAAATCAGAATTCACTGTGATTGCTCTAAGTTGGGAAATTAAAGGTAAAAAGCCAATCAGAAAGAAGTACACTTGTTAGCATGTATGGTTTATGTAAAAAAGGGGAGAATCAGACAATTGTTCTTTCTGATTATCCTCTGACTCTTAAAGACAGTATGGGTCAAAATTAAAATAGCCAGATATACTTAAAACACTGCTTCATTTTGGATAGATGTGAGAGTTTAAAAATCGAATGAATTTATATGATTGTAAAAGTTTACAGTGAAATATCACATAAAGGATGCCACCAGGCAGGGAACCACAATTTTAACTGATATTAAACATCTTAAATAATTTGGAGAAACCTCAGCATTGAATTATAACCATCAGGAAAAAAAAATAAAGACATAAATAGGTATCCCGTGCATGTTATGTAAGAAATAAGCAAACCCCAAGTCAGTACAGTACAGTATCAATGACTGAAAGTTAAATAATGTGTTGATACATAGAAGGAAAAATAACACGTTGACTGCCATTGTTGAAATTCCCAAAATAATACCAATAGACAATTCAATTTGGGTTCCTGCAACAATCATAATTGTGTTATCCAAAAAGCCAAATTCTATGAAAGGTATCGCATTGTGGAGAAATACATAGCTCAGCTGTACTGGAGTGGGTGTTAGAGCTTCCAATTTTTCTTGTGTGATGGCAATGGACTTGAAGCAGTGCAGTTCTTTGAGCAAGCAGCTCTTCTCGGTGGAGTGCTGGTTGTAGATGAAGTCTTGTGCATCCTGCACTGTGTTCAGTGCTTCCATGGGCTCCTTCTTGGGGTGAGTGCCCAGAAGCCGAGGAGTAGGAATGTACAGGCTCTTTTAACAATTTTATGGTAAACATAGTCCCTGTATCAGCACTTGATTGAAACATTCTATGACCCAAGTATATCCTCCTGTCCAATCCTGGTTTTCAACCGCAGAGGGAAATTTAACATTTAGGGGATGCACCATCTCCTTGTTTTAGAATTAGAACCTTCACAAGGGGAATCTGAGGCATGCATATTAGTAGGATAGGAGGTATTATAAGTCAAACAAGCCACACCCTCGGATCCCGGCCCGCAGCAGCTCTCTGCTCCCAGAACCCGTGGGAGAGATACCTTACCGCCTGGTCAGGTGGGCACTCCTGAGGCTGCAGAGCAGAAGAGACCACCAACACTGCCCACACCTGCCCACATCCCTGGCCCAAGAGGAAACTGTATAAGGCCTCTGGGCTCCCGTGGGAGAGGGCCCAGGTGAGGCAGGAGCCCTGCCTGAGACACCGCCGAACCTGAAGGAAACAGACCGGATAAACAGTTCTCTGCACCCAAATCCCGTGGGAGGAGAGCTAAACCTTCAGAGAGGCAGACACGCCTGTAAAACCAGAAGAGACTGTTTCTACACACATTGCTGATTCCAGAGGAAAACAGCGGAGGACATCTGGAACCCTGGTGCACGGAGGCTCCCCGGAAGAGGCGGCGAGATCTTCCCGGTTGCTGCCACTGAGAGCCCGTGGCAGCACCCCATGAGCGAACCCGAACCTGGGACCACAGGTAAGACCAACTTTTCTGCTGCAAGTGACCTGCCTGGTGAACTCAAGACACAGGCCCACAGGAACAGCTGAAGACCTGTAGAGGGACAAAACTACACACACGAAAGCAGAACACTCTGTCCCCATAACTGGCTGAAAGAAAACAGTAAAACAGGTCTACAGCACTCCTGACACACAGGCTTATAGGACAGTCTAGCCACTGTCAGAATTAGCAGAACAAAGTAACACTAGAGATAATCTGATGGCGAGAGGCAAGCGCAGGAACCCAAGCAACAGAAACCAAGACTACATGGCATCATCGGAGCCCAATTCTCCCACCAAAACAAACATGGAATATCCAAACACACCAGAAAAGCAAGATCTAGTTTCAAAATCAGATTTGATCATGATGCTGGAGGACTTCAAGAAAGACGGAAGAACTCCCTTTTAGAGAACAAGTAGAAGCCTACAGAGAGGAATCATAAAATCCCTGAAAGAATTCCAGGAAAACACAAACAAACAGTTGAAGGAATTAAAATGGAAATAGAAGCAATCAAGAAAGAACACATGGAAATAACCCTGGATATAGAAAACCAAAAGAAGAGACAAGGAGCTGTAGATACAAGCTTCACCAACAGAATACAAGAGATGGAAGAGAGAATCTCAGGAGCAGAAGATTCCATAGAAATCATTGACTCAACTGTCAAAGATAATGTAAAGCGGAAAAAGCTACTGGTCCAAAACATACAGGAAATCCAGGACTCAATGAGAAGATCAAACCTAAGGATAATAGGTATAGAAGAGAGTGAAGACTCCCAGCTCAAAGGACCAGTAAATATCTTCAACAAAATCATAGAAGAAAACTTCCCTAACCTAAAAAAGAGATACCCATAAGCATACAAAACCTACAGAACTCCAAATAGATTGACCAGAAAAGAAACACCTCCGTCACATAATAGTCAAAAACACTAAACGCTCAAAATAAAGAAAGAATATTAAAAGCAGTAAGAGAAAAAGGTCAAGTAACATATAAAGGCAGACCTATCAGAATCACACCTGACTTCTTGCCAGAAACTATGAAGGCCAGAAGATCCTGGACTGATGTCATACAGACCCTAAGAGAACACAAATGCCAGCCCAGGCTACTGTATCCTGCAAAACTCTCAATTAACATAGATGGAGAAACCAAGATATTCCATGACAAAACCAAATTTACACAATATCTTTCTACAAATCCAGCACTACAAAGGATAATAAATGGTAAAGCCCAACATAAGGAGGCAAGCTATACCCAAGAAGAGGCAAGAATCTAATCGGCTTGGCAACAAAACAAAGAGAAGAAAAGCACACAAACACAACCTCACATCCAAATATGAATATAACAGGAAGCAATAATCACTATTCCTTAATATCTCTCAACATCAATGGCCTCAACTCCCCAATAAAAAGACATAGATTAACAAACTGGATACGCAACGAGGACCCTGCATTCTGCTGCCTACAGGAAACACACCTCAGAGACAAAGACAGACACTACCTCAGAGTGAAAGGCTGGGAAACAACTTTCCAAGCAAATGGTCAGAAGAAGCAAGCTGAGTAGCCATTCTAATATCAAATAAAATCAATTTCAACTAAAAGTCATCAAAAAGATAAGGAAGGACACTTTATATTCATCAAAGGAAAAATCCACCAAGATGAACTCTCAATCCTAAATATCTATGCCCCAAATACAAGGGCACCTACATACGTAAAAGAAACCTTACTAAAGCTCAAAACACACATTGCACCTCACACAATAATAGTAGGAGATTTCAACACCCCACCTCATCAATGGACAGACCATGGAAACAGAAATTAAAACAGAGACGAGACAGACTAAGAGAAGTCATGAGCCAAATGGACTTAACGGATATTTATAGAACGCTTCTACCCTAAAGCAAAAGGATATACCTTCTTCTCAGCTCCTCATGGTACTTTCTCCAAAATTGACCATATAATTGGTCAAAAACAGGCCTCAACAGATACAGAAAGATAGAAATAATCCCATGCGTATATCGGACCACCACGCCTAAAGCTGGTCTTCAATAACAATAAGGGAAGAATGCCCACACATATACGGGAAACTGAACAATGCTCTACTCAATGATAACCTGGTCAAGGAAGAAATAAAAGAAAGAAATTAAAAACTTTTAGAATTTAATGAAAATGAAGGTACAACATACCCAAACTTATGGACACAATGAAAGCTGTGCTAAGAGGAAAACTCATAGCGCTGAGTGCCTGCAGATAGAAACAGGAAAGAGCATATGTCAGCAGCTTGACAGCACACCTAAAAGCTCTAGAACAAAAAGAAGCAAATACACCCAGGAAGAGTAGAAGGCAGGAAATAATCAAACTCAGAGCTGAAATCAACCAAGTAGAAACAAAAAGGACCATAGAAAGAATCAACAGAACCAAAAGTTGGTTCTTTGAGAAAATCAACAAGATAGATAAACCCCTAGCCAGACTAAGGAGAGGACACAGAGAGTGTGTCCAAATTAAAAAATCAGAAATGAAAAGGGAGACATAACTACAGATTCAGAGGAAATTCAAAAAATCATCAGATCTTACTATAAAAGCCTATATTCAACAAAACTTGAAAATCTACAGGAAATGGACAATTTCCTAGACAGATACCAGGTACCGAAGTTAAATCAGGAACAGATAAACCAGTTAAACAACCCCATAACTCCTAAGGAAATAGAAGCAGTCATTAAAGGCCTCCCAACCAAAAAAGAGCCCCAGGTCCAGACGGGTTTAGTGCAGAATTCTATCAGACCTTCATAGAAGACCTCATACCAATATTATCCAAACTATTCCACAAAATTGAAACAGATGGAGCACTACCGAATTCCTTCTATGAAGCCACAATTACTCTTATACCTAAACCACACAAAGACCCAACAAAGAAAGAGAACTTCAGACCAATTTCCCTTATGAACATTGACGCANNA